>NW_021698182.1:39961-41161 GCF_005190385.1 Monodon monoceros
AAAAAAAAAAAAAAAAAAAAAAAAAAAAAATAATAATAATAATAATAATAAACTGGGGATAATGCCCATACTTCACAAGGATACAAAGGATAAAGATGTAAGTAACTAGCACAGTATCTAATACAAAGCTCAATGAGGACTTCCCTGGTGGCGCAGTGGTTAAGAGTCTGCCTGCCGATGCAGGGGACACGGGTTCGTGCCCCGGTCTGGGAAGATCCCACATGCCACGGAGCGGCTAGGCCCGTAAGCCATGGCCGCTGAGCCTGTGCGCCCGGAGCCTGTGCTCCGCAACGGGAGAGGCCACAACAGTGAGAGGCCCAGTTACCGCAAAAAAAAAAAAAAAAAAAAAAAGCTCAATGAACATTTCATTCAGTCTCCATCCATCAAGGCTGGTCATCATCCTCTTGCCAGGTATCTTCACCAAAAAGAACTCTGACCAGGGTCCCCTATATTGTCCAAGAGGCAGCGTGAAGAGGAAACAACCTAGGTTTGAATTCTGACACCACCACTTCTGAGCTATACAAATTTGGACCTAATGCCTACCTGTAAAAGGAACATCACTTACCTCATAGGGTTGCCGTGAGGATTAAACAGGTATGTGTAAAGTGAATTAGCTGATGATCAACTTCGATGACTATTATGACTTGCCTGGTGAACAAAAGTGTCTGATGTGTGTCCCTGAAAACCGTGCATTTGACTATGCTGCCCCCCTGTAGACAGAGTGCACACAGCCCAGCAAAGAGACCTTGGCCCACTCCTTTCCCCACCCAACCCCCAAAGGGCTTGGTGAGAGGATGCAGATCACACACAAGGCACTTTTCTTCTCTGCTAGGGAGCTCATGCTTTACTCAGAAATATTTAGTGAACATCTAAACCAGAACTTCTCAGGATTAATGTGCCTGTTGGAATGCAGATCAGTACCGACTCAATAGGTCTGGGGTAGGGACAAAATCTTTAACAAGCTTCCAGATGATACTGATGCTACTGGCCCACAAACCACTCTGAGTAAAGAAGGTCTTAAATATAATATGGGATTGACATGACAGGAACTATTTATTCAGTGCCTACCCTGTGTCAGTTACTGAGAGAGCCACTTAACCTATATTAACTTGCATAGTCCTCAAGACTCTGTGGGGTAGATACTATTGATCTTCATTTTTCCGATGAGGAAACTGTAGCACAAAGAGAGAGAGTACGTAG
>NW_021698183.1:0-1082 GCF_005190385.1 Monodon monoceros
CGTGACACTGCTTTGCAATTATACATCTTTTCTGCCCTTCCTCCTCTGGTGGAAGCTGGTCAGTGAGAGTTGCAGGCTGGGTGGTCCCGACAGTTACGGCCTTTTTGAGCCTCAGCTATGCGGGACAAAATAAAGCAAGGCAGCCCTTGCTCAGGTTTAAAATACTTCACATTTTGTCATGGTGCCAAACATAGTTTATGCCTTATTAGCATTGTGCGGTCTTCTTCTCAGCAATTAGATGTAGCTTCTGCCAGGGCCCCGTCGCTTTGCTGCTGATGCACGGACATTCTTTTACAGTGTACATCCTTCATTCCTGAAGCCCGGGCTGTGCTGGACCTGGCAGACCAGTGCCCAGAGCAGGTCCAGAAGGGAAAGTTCCCCGTTATTGTCATTGAAGGCCTGGATGCCACAGGTAAGAGAATATTACCTTCTAGTTACAGGCAGTGAGTTGTAGGAATAGACAATTCTTGACACACAAAACTTTATACAGGGTTCAATTCATAAGCCTCCTGTGAGCCTCTGTCGTGTGCCAGGCATGGAGCAAGGCTGGCCTGGGACACAAAGATGGATAACTTCCGTTATCCATCCCCGTAAGGTGGGAGGAGCCTCAGGTGCTCCGGTGAACATGGGAGGGCACTGGGTACAGCCTCGGTGTGGGAGATGAGGGGCGGTCACGGTCCGGGAGACCTTGGAGGGATGGATCCTGGACTGGGCTTTCAGTAGGACAGGAGTTGGTCGGGTGAGGAAGGCGGGAGAGAGCCTCCAGACAGAAGAAACAGCAGGGTGAAGCTGGGGACCCGAACCGGCCTGGTGTGTCCAGGAACTGCAGGCAGTTCAGAGGCCCCTGTGGAAACAAAGTGTGGAAGAGCTAGGGAGTGGAGGGCAGAAGCCTTTGGAGCTGCCAAATAGGCGTCAGGATACAGTGGACGTGCCCACACTTAGTCCAACACACGACAGCAGGAAAAGGGTGGCTCCAAGGGCCACAGGGAATACCGAAGGACAGGGTGGGTCTGGGAGAACCACAGGGTCACGGGATTCCCTGTGAGTCTCCTTCCTGAGTCAGGTGAGGCGTGATGGGAGGA
>NW_021698184.1:0-2032 GCF_005190385.1 Monodon monoceros
AGAAAGAAAGAAAGAAAGAAAGAAAGAAAGAAAGAAAGAAAGAAAGAGGATAAAATAAAATAGAAGGTAAAAAAATTAAGTTATTAAAATAAAATATAAGTTTTAAGAGAAAAAATTTAACGTCTTTTTTGGAGCATAATAATTTTACAATGGTGTGTTATAACACTTTAAAACAAAGTGCATCTGTTATACATATACACGTTCCCATATCTCTTCCCTCTTGCATCTCGCTCCCTCCCATCCTCCCTATCTCACCGTTCTAGGTTGTCACAAAGCACTGAGCTGATCTTCTTGTGCTATAAGGCTGCTTCCCACTAGCTATGTATTCTACGTTTGGTAGTGTACATATGTCCCTGCAACTCTCTCACTTTGTAAGAGCTTACACTTCCCCTTCCCAACGTCCTCAAATCCATTCTCTAGTAGGTCTGAATCTTCATTCCCGTCTTACCCTTAGTTTCTGCATGACATTTTTTTCCCCATAGGTTCCATATATTTGTGTTAGCATATGGTATTTGTATTTCCCTTTCTGGCTTACTTCACTCTATAGGAGAGATTCTAAGTCCATCCACCTCACTACAAATAACTCAATTTCGTTTGTTTTTATGGCTGAGTAATATTCCTTTGTATATATGTACGACATCTTATTTATCCATTCATCCGATGATGCACAGTTAGGTTGCTTCCATCTCCTGGCTCTTGTAAGTAGAACTGCAGTGAACATTTTGGAACATGACTCTTTTTGAATTATGGTTCCCTCAGGGTATATGCACAGTAGTGGGACTGCTGGGTCCTATGGTAGGTTTATTTGTAGTTTTTTCAGGAAACCCCATACTGTTCTCCATCGTAGCTGTATCAATTTACATTCCCACCAGCAGTGCAAGAGTGTTCCCTTTTCTCTACACGCTCTCCAGCATTCTTTGTTTCTAGACTTTTTGATGGTGGCCATTCTGATCGGTGTGAGATGATATCTAATTGTAGTTTTGACTTGCATTTCTCTAATGATTAATGATGTTGAGCATTCTTTCATCTGTTTCTTGGCAATCTGTATATCTTCTTTGGAGAAATGTCTGCTTACGTCTTCTGCCCATTTCTGGATTGGATTTTTGGTTTTTCTCTTATTGAGCTGTGTGAGGTGTCTGTAAATTTTGGACATTAATCCTTTGTCAGTTGCTTCATTGCAAATGATTTCTCCCATTCTGAGAGTTGTCTTTTGGTATTTCTTATGGTTTCCTTTGCTGTGCAAAAGCTTTTAGCTCTCATTAGGTCCAATTTCGGTTTTTGTTTGTTTTTATATCCACCTCTCTAGGATGTGGGTCAGAAAGAATCTTGCTGTGATATATGTCATAGAACCTTCTGCATATGTTTTCCTCTAAGAGTTTGATAGTGTCTGGACTTACATTTAGCTCTTTAATCCATTTTGAGCTTATTATTTTGTATGGTGTTAGGGAGTTTACTAATTTCATACTTTTACATGGACCTGTGCAGTTTCCCAGCACCCCTTATTGAAGAGACTGTCTTTTCTCCACTGTATATTCTTGCCTCGTTTACCAAAGAAAGGTGACCATACGTGCCTGGGTTTACCTCTGGGCTTTCTATCCCATTCCGTTGATGTATATTTCAGCTTTTGTGCCACTACAATACTCTCTTGATTACTGTAGCTTTGTAGAATAGTCTGAAGTTAGGGACCCTGATTCCTCCCACTCCATTTTTCACTCTCAAGTTTACTTTGGCTATTCGGGGTCTTTTGTGTTTCCGTACAAAGTGTGAAATTTTTTTGTTCTACTTCTGTTTAAAATGCCAGTGCTAGTTTGATAGGGATTGCATTGAATGTGTAGATTGCTTTGTGTCGTAGAGTCATTTTCACAATGTTGATTCTTCCAACCCAAGGACGTGGTATATTGCTCCAACACATTGTTTCATCTGTCATTGCGTTCATCAGTGTCTTATAATATTCTGCATACAGGTCTTTTGTCTCCTTAGGTAGGTTTATTCCTAGATATATTATTCTATTTGTTGCAATGGTAAATGGGAG
>NW_021698185.1:0-1849 GCF_005190385.1 Monodon monoceros
GAAAAAGCTTTGCCCTGCCCATCCTGTTCTAGGACAACAGGTCCAGGATCCATTCCTCTAACTATCAGCCAGCGAGGCGGGCCCAGAGGAAACTTACAACTAGTGGAAAGGACAGACAGACAGAAAATGACAGTGTGGTATGACAAGTGATATGACATGGAACATTCAGGGGAACAACTAAGCCAACAGGAGGCCAAGGGGCTGTGGTGGGCAGGCCAGACCAGGGCACGGGGTTGGGAGCCTCCTCGAGTTGGGACGTTGTTTCCTTGAAGAGCGACAGGTGTTTGTTTGGCCAGCAGTCACCAGACAAGAGAATAACCAGCAGGGGACGCTGACGGGAAGAACAGGCACCATGAAAAAGCAACTGCTGCGACTGCTGAGGAAATCAAATTCTCCAAAAAAGAGTGCAGTGTGCTGCCCTACACGTGACATACACAGAATGACACTGAAGGGCTACGTGCCTGGATGTTGCTTAGCAGGCCCAGGGGCTCCTGGGGGTACTCAGTGTTATTGCCGTGAATAGGGTGCCAACGCAAGGCTCCTAGGAGTCCTGAAAAGCGTACTGCCTTTAAGATAATGCAGAACAGTGGCTACGGCCTCATGGAAACTGCTGCATGCCTCGGCTTCTGCACGGACATTCAGGGCCTTACCTTGCGGCAAGTCCTCACGCTGAGTGTCCTGTTAGCGACACAGCATGGTAGGATGCTGAATTTCTCCTTGAGTAGAGTGACTTCAGGTAAGAGTTCCTAGAATAATTGTAAGAAGAATATTTTCCCATGGCAGCTCGAATGACGACCATGACGAAGACTTCCATGGAATGTCGAACTGGCCAGAAATGTGGTCCTGAGGCTGTTCGAGGGCTCTGGAAATGAAGCTCTCCTTCACGATCATGCAGTGTGTTGCCCATCACTCGGCATACACAGAGCGCCTCCGAGGGAGAGACATATGGGCCTCGATGTTGCTCAACAAGCCCACAGGGCTCCGCAGGTCCACATTGATCCTGGAGGGATATGATGCACACCACAGGGCCCTAGGAGTCCTCAAATGTGTACTTCCTTTAAACTGCAACTAAACAGCGACTAACACTTCATGAAAACAGCTGCATGCGTCCTTTCTGTATGGATACCCATGGCCTGTCCTCGAGGCAAGTACTCACGTTGAGTTTCCTCTTACCTCTAGAGCATGGTAGGCTGAGGTCCACAACGGCCATGGAAGCACGTGGTATAGACAGAGGAAACACATTTTTTTCCCAGAGCCAGGCCTACAGTGGCTAGAGGCTTCTAAACAGAAATGAATTTCAGATTGCTTCAGGGCAGCACGCATGGAGCTTTCAAAATGGGAAAGCAAGGCTCGTTGCATCAGGCCACCGTTTTCATGGCCACATGCAGCATACATCCCTGTGGTTTCTAACAAGTCAAAATGGACACTGGTTACTCAGTGGTGCCTTCCCTGAATCAACTCCTCGAAGCAGGGTATTCTGGATCTAGCAAACTGCCTCAATCAAGGTACGCCATAGCTAGGGCTCGGGCCTGTGGCCCTTCAAAAGCCTTCAGTGTTACACGAAGAACTGGGCTTTAGTGGAAGTCGGAATGCAAGCCGAATTTCCCCTGGAGGCAGGGTGACTTCAGGCAGGAGGTCATTGATGGAATGCGAAACCGAGAGATTTTCTCTCTGCAGCTCAGACAAGGGCAATGAATCAGACTTACCAGGCATGTTGGACGTCCTAGAAGGGTGTTGGTGAAACTGTGTGACTGCTAGGGATTTCAAGCTGTCCCATTAAGGCGGGCAGTATGTTGTCCTATACTCGGCATACACAGAGTGGCTCCGATGGGTTACGGCCCTTGCAGTT
>NW_021698186.1:0-1190 GCF_005190385.1 Monodon monoceros
ATGTATTTTGTACTAGACCTGACTTAAGTCTTTTGCACAGGATATTTCTTTGTCTGGAAATGGCTTTCCCCACATAATCGCCTGGCTTACTCCTTCAATTTCATTCCTCACAGAGGCCACGCCTGACCACTCCACATCAACTGCCCCAATGTACTATGAAAACTCTGGACCTGTTAGATTTTTTTCATAACATGAATTTTTATCTACTATGTTTATTCTTTTATTTTCCAAATATTTTATTGATTGCCTCCCTTGCCCCTGCCAGAATTCAAGTTCCTCAAGTGCAAGAACTCAAGTTTTCCTTGCTAGTTGATCAGTCCCCAAGACCTAGAATCATTTTTGGAAAATAGGAGCCCAGTACATATGTGTCAAAAAAACACTCAATGACCTAGGAGGAATTTCAGGAAAACTTTTGTTGTCATAATCACATAAAAATACATAATGTCTATAAGACAGCAATAACTAATTAGATGGGAAGAACAGGCTGGAATGAAAAAGGAATAATGAGGCAAAAATGGGTTTAGGTGAGATTAAAAAATACTGCTAAGAAAGTAAAAAACAAAATCTAAAAATTACAGCCACACTAGAGGCCCTAAGACAACAAGAAACATTAATATGATTATAAATGTCACAGCAATAATTCTTTTTTTGGTTAAATTCCTGAATCAAAAGCAAAGTATAAAGTCTGAGTTTTAAAGATGCGATAACTACATGTACTCAGAGAGAAACAAATTACCCAAATGTTTGATAAAAATGTTAAAAAAATAATTATATACAAAAACTATTTAAAAAGTGATGAAGAATGAAAGAAATGTCAATTGATATTTACAAATATACCAGTCTAAATTAGGGATATGATTAGTCTGAAACCATTGAGTGTTAGAAAAAAATGATAAGAAGGTAAAAAAGAAGTTAATAAGAAATCAATGATAGTATGAAAAAGGAAAAAATTTCAACATAACAAGAAGGTAATAGAAAAAGGAAATTGAGGTCATTTAACTACTAAAGTGTAGACTGTTCTTTCTATGTAACTATGTTCTCACTCTATCCACTTTCTGCCTCCTATTTTTCCAACATACTTTGGACATTTTAAAATAAATTGCAACACACTTGAAAACAGATAAATTATAAGGGTTTACATCACATTTTCTTACCACAATGTTATAAAACTAGTAATTATAACAAAATGT
>NW_021698187.1:0-5007 GCF_005190385.1 Monodon monoceros
GGCAAGTCCCTAGGAGGACATGATTTCTTATACGGTCCACAGTGGTTCTATGAATGAAGCAGACAGTAGTAGAGTCATCCTTGCCCAGTTCGTTCTAAGTTCTGAAGCCCAGGAACTAGCGTGGACTTTTAAATGTGCTTTGTAGAGCTAATACAAGGCATTTATTACACAGAAAAGAAATGGTCTCTAAATTTGTGGGGGGTTTTTCATGTTTCAAAGGAATTTTTGACACTGGCTGGGACCTGGGACACTTTGCTGCAGTGCTGCAATGCTTGTACCTGGACAAACATCTAGCAACAAAATACAGAGAAACTATAAGGGACTAAAAGTAACTGCATGTATGCCCGGTTGGGGCAAATTCTGGACAACAAGATACAAAGAGACCAAAAAGCCCCACTGCCACGTCTGAAGAGCCGGGAGCAAAAGCAGGGCACTGCGCATGCCCCCTGCACTCAACACCACCAAAGGGCTGGGCAGACCCCCTAAGCCTCCCCTCCGGCCGGACCCCTGGACACACCCCTCCCCTCACTGCATATCAGGAACCAGCTCGCCCTGCCCCCCAGCAAGTAAGCCAGCAAGGGCACATGTTACTTGTTCTCCCTCCCCGCTCTGGCCCCAATAAAGCCTTGCCTGAATTTCTTGCCTGGCCTCTGATCACTTTCTATCGATTATGGAGGTCAAGAACCCTGGTCAGTAACATTGTCATCCAAAGTAATCTAAATGTTTCAGAAGCAAACATTATAAAGGATGAGTGATTTTTAAACTGTGTAGAAGTACACTGCCTTCAAAGTTTGTTCAGACACTGCACACCAGGAACAGCTTACAGCAGATCACCTCCTACGATGGGAAGTGTATTTTCTAAAGATCTCATTTAGTATCTTTCCTGAAGTGAAGAATAGCCCTGTATCTCCAACTGAGTAGAGCTGTTTGCATAGTCGGTTGGGTTTTAACTGGAAGGACATTCTTTATATCCAGGAACTACTTATTTGCACTTACTTTTCACTCTGCCCCGCTCCTCCAAGAACTGGGGTAGGTATTGCACCCTTAGGTCAGGAATTTCAAGCTCTACTATAACAACAGGGAAAAATTTCTACTACTGAGTCATAATAACCAAAGCTTAATTATGAAATCTCCATTGGGCTCCTGGTACTTGAAAAGATTATTGTGAACTCTTTTATAAATAGAGACATGAACCTGTTACATATTATATACGGCTGAAAGCATATTCATGTACCCACTACCAAGTTTAGGACAGAAGAGCAGGTACCTTTGAAAGCCCTGTTTGCTTCCTCAGTGGAACCTTCCTCCTCCCGCCTCCAATCATTCCCTTGCCTTTCTTTATAGCTTTAGCACATATGTATATCACTAAACAGTATGCTTGTTTCATTTTGGCTATTTTAGGGACTCTACATAAATAGATTCATACTTTAGATATTCTTCTGCAACTTACTTTTTTCACTTGATACTGCTTTTATGAGTTTTATCCACGTCAGTGTGTTCCTTGTGCTTTGTCACACGGGAAACAATGCTCAACTCAGTAGTTTATTCCTTTTGAGTTCAGCTGTCACAAATAAAGATGTCCGCTTTGAACGAAGACCAGGTCCAGCCAGCCCCTCCCAGATAGAGTTCTCTGTCTGTCTGTGAGCTAAGCCACGCATCTCTGGTTCTTGGAAGGGGAAGATGGGATTGCCCCCACATCTTTTATTGCTGCTTTAAATTCCCCACCAGTTCCCCACTGGCCATCTCCTTATTTTGATAGGCGGCTTGAGTCCAAAAGCGCCTGCTGTTGGGCGTTGCGATCAGAAACCGAGATGCCAACAGTAATCTGTTCTTTTTAGTGTCCCGGGTGCCTTCGGTCTTCGATATCCAATAACACGCAGTCAGTTCTGCCTGAACACTTGTTTGGAAAACCCAAATTTGTTCCAGTGTCATTCATGCGTCAGGGCAGAACTTGAGCATAATGCCAATTTCGCATCTGTTTCTGCACAATTTCATCTGGGAGAAACACAAGGCGGAAAACTGCAGCTGCGAATCAAGCCGTGCAGGGATACACAAAATGCACACAGGCACACCTCTCAGACGACTCCCAGCTCACGCATGCACTAGGGGAGTATTCACACATTTCTTAACCATTTAATGTGTGTCTAACTCTGCTACTGCTTTTATGAGGTTCCCATCTTTTTCATGTGTCACCAGTGAAGTTTCTGAGTGCTGTGCCCCTAGCCCCATCTTCCCCACAAGCTCTGTGGTTTTGATGATGCAGTTCTGTGATTTTTAGGAATGCATATGGTGCCTTAGAGCAGCAGTGGCTGTACTGAGGAAACAGGATGGTATTGCAGCTTATTTTTCAGGCTCCTGCAGCAACATGCTCATATAAACCATCCAAAGTTCAGCATGAAATAGTCTTTTTTTTTTTTTATCTTTTCCTGGATCAAGACAATGTTGAGCTTTCCTTTCGATGATCCTTTAATTACCCCAGCCCTTTGCATGAACTGCCCAGACCAGCGGCGGTGTTGGCAACACCGCCAAAGAGTGTGGGTGCACTGCCATGACTGCTCATATCCTTATCAACTCGGCATCTCCGCCGTCTATGGGCATTGCTGAAGCACCAACTTGAGTAGAATGTAACAGCAATGATTAGAATGATCACCTAAGAGCTTTTAAAATGATTTTTGGCTAAAAGTTTTACTATGTGGGCTTTTCGGGAATTTGCTCAAGTATCGTTATTCTAACCCAGCAGATCTCCTTGGTCTGAAGTTTGGTCTTGGGCATTCCTCCTGATCGATGAGGTCACTTCCCTCATACTCTGGTTATAAGAAAGTGCTGAAAAATATTTAGAAGAACTCTAAACCCACAAGGGTGCATTCACGGCACATGTACTGAACGTGGAATTCATTTTTTAAAGATTGCTATTACCCTGTCACCAGAAGAGCAAAACGTGGCGAGGGAGTTTACTCATGAGTAAGCTTTCTGAGCAGTAAACCTCCACTGTTGTCCTCTTTCACGTTCTATCACAGACGCACTTATGAGTTACTAGAGTGCCACGTTTGTGTGTGTGGTTAATGGACTCTGACTCCACAGGCTTTAAGAGTTATGCCTGGTTTGTAAAGATAAGAACTTAAGCATCTAAGAAGCAACAGAGCATAAAGCCAGACAGCTGGATTCGACCCCCAGCTCACCGGCTTAGTGACCTTGGGCAAGTTACTTAACCTCTCTGTGCTTCAGTTTCCCCAACCGTCAAATGAAGAATAACAGTACCTACCTCACAGGCTCCCTGTGAGGACTAAATGAGTGAACAGATGTCCAATGCTTGGAACCGTGCTTAGCACAGAAGTGCCACATAAGCATCTGCTATTCTTATTATTGGCACAAAACAAATTCATTCAGCCCCCGCTCACCTCAGGTATACCAGAGCCACAGGCGTATGGCGCAAATACTCGTACCAGGGAGATGGCCAAAAACGCAAACAGCAACACCCACAGGACGTACGTTAGGTAATTCAGAATGTAAGCGCTGGCACCCTAAACGAGACACAGAACAAGAAAGAACACGTGAGCCACCGCAGAACCGAGTGACGCACCTGCCCCTCCGCCAGGCAGCTTCTCTCCGGGTCCTGTGTCAGCGAAGAGGCAGGGTTGGCTTTACCAGCTGCTGCTATTGCTACAGTCAGTTCACACACACAGCGCCGGCTGCTTCTCCGGGAGCTGTGTACACACACCTTCTACCAGGTGAGGTCTCAGCAGTCACAGAAACTGTGAACGAAGCTTGGTGTTAATCGCTCCGGGCCCTCAAGTTAGTGAAAGGTGTAACAGAAAATTCTGCCTTCGAGCCCCGGGAAGGTTTGTTTGGTCTCGTGTATGGTGGATCAGCCTCTTTGTTTTCATGAAGGCCACACCCGTGCCGCAGCACGCAGCTGCCCTGCCAATGAGGAAGTGTGGGAACTGCATTTTAGAACACTGCTACCCAGATGTGGTCCCTGGACCTGGGCGTGGGCTGGAAATGCAGAGTCTCAGGCCCCGCCCCAATAGTTCAAATTATCTGATGTGTGGGGAACACTTTCTGAACCAAATACACAGTCTGGGGTCTTTGAGGCTGAGGACCTGGTCTGCGGGCAGAGACCACAATTCTCCAGGCCTCAGCTTCTTGCCACCATCTGGATGCCTCACGTGATGGAGAGGGAAAGTGAGGGCACCTACAAGCCAGGCTGTGGGCACGGCTACACGTGTGCCTGTAAAACGCAAAAACACGCTCCAGGAGACGGCTCTAGCCTTAACAATCACAGATATTCACACCCTATGTAGTGAGAAATCAGACCGAGGAATACATTTCACTTAGTGAAAAATGGACCTTTTTTTTTTTTTTTTGGCAGTATACGGGCCTCTCACTGTTGTGGCCTCTCCCATTGCGGAGCCCAGGCTCCGGACGCGCAGGCTCAGCGGCCATGGCTCACGGGCCCAGCTGCTCCGCGGCATGTGGGATCTTCCCGGACCGGGGCACGAACCCATGTCCCCCGCATCGGCAGGCGGACTCTCAACCACTGCGCCACCAAGGAAGCCCGAAAAATGGACTTTTTTGAGACTAAAAATAATGTCTCACTCTTGATAACAGTAATTCTTTGAATCAAAGTATAAATCTTAGAAATGGTTGAAAAGCTAGACGGCCACGTTTCCCCCCAGATTAGGAGAGAAGAAATCAAACATGGTGCCCAGCCAATTCTGCCTGCCCACCTCCATCAACTCAAGTAGAGAATTTATTTTTGGAAGTAATGGAGAGCACTGAGAACGTGTGAGATTTCAAGATCCCGGTCTACTTCTGAGAAGTGAAGGAATTGATTTTCAGCTCCACTGAGAAAGAGGTTTAGCAAATGCCAAAGTGCATTCCAAATGTCTTCAGCTGCATTAAGTCAATCGGGCAAGAGAGCGGGAGAGGGAAGAGGAGAATAAAGGGGTCACATCTATCCTCCAAGAACACTTCTAGCTTGAATGGTCCTCACATTGCCCCTAATGT
>NW_021698187.1:5107-18633 GCF_005190385.1 Monodon monoceros
TTTCTCTTTCTGACTTACTTCACTCTGTATGACAGTCTCTAGATCCATCCACGTCTCAACAAATGATTCAATTTCGTTTCTTTTTATGGCTGAGTAATATTCCATTGTATATATGTACCACAACTTCTTTATCCATTCGTCTGTCGATGGGCATTTAGGTTGCTTCCATGACCTGGCTGTTGTAAATAGTGCTGCAATGAACATTGGGGTGCATGTATCTTTTTGAATTATGGTTTTCTCTGGGTATATGCCTAGTAGTTGGATTGCTGGATCATATGGTAATTCTATTTTTAGTTTTTTAAGGAACCTCCATACTGTTCTCCATAGTGGCTGTATCAATTTACGTTCCCACCAACAGTGCAAGAGGGTTCCCTTTTCCCCACACCCTCTCCAGCATTTGTTGTTTGTAGATTTTCTGATGATGCCCATTCTAACTGGTGTGAGGTGATACCTCATTGTAGTTTTGATTTGCATTTCTCTAATAATTAGTGATGTTGAGCAGCTTTTCATGTGCTTCTTGGCCACCTGTATATCTTCGTTGGAGAAATGTCTATTTAGGTCTTCTGCCCATTTTTGGATTGGGTTGTTTGTTTCTTTAATATTGAGCTGCATGAGCTGTTTATATATTTTGGAAATTAATCCTTTGTCTGTTGATTCGTTTGCAAATATTTTCTCCCATTCTGAGGGTTGTCTTTTTGTCTTGTTTCTGGTTTCCTTTGCTGTGCAAAAGCTTTAAAGTTTCATTAGGTATTTGTTTATTTTTGTTTTTATTTCCGTTACTCTAGGAGGTGGATCAAAAAAGATCTTACTGTGATTTATGTCAAGGAGTGTTCTTCTTATGTTTTCCTCTAAGAGTTTTATAGTGTCCGCTCTTACATTTAGGTCTCAAATCCATTTTGAGTTTATTTTTGTGTATGGTGTTAGGGAGTGTTTTAATTTCATTCTTTTACATGTAGCTGTCCAGTTTTCTCAGCACCACTTATTGAAGAGACTGCGTTTTCTCCATTGTACATCCTTGCTCCGTTGTCATAGATTAGTTGACCATAGGTGCGTGGGTTTATCTCTGGGCTTTCTATCTTGTTCCATTGATCTATGTTTCTGTTTTTGTGCCAGTACCATATTGTCTTGATTACTGTAGCTCTGTAGTATAGTCTGAAGTCAGGGAGTCTGATTCCTCCAGCTCCGTTTTTTTCCCTCAAGACTGCTTTGGCTATTCGGGGTCTTTTGTGTCTCCATACAAATTTTAAAATGATTTGTTCTAGTTCCATAAAAAATGCCATTGGTAGTTTGATAGGGATTGTATTGAATCTGTAGATTGCTTTGGGTAGTATAGTCATGTTCACAGTATTGATTCTTCCAATCCAAGAACATGGTATATCTCTCCATCTGTTGGTATCTTTAATTTCTTTCATCAGCGTCTTATAGTTTTCTGCATACAGGTCTTTTGTCTCCCTAGGTAGGTTTATTCCTAGGTATTTTATTCTTTTTGTTGCAGTGGTAAATGGGAGTGTTTCCTTAATTTCTCTTTCAGATTTTTCATCATTCGTGTATAGGAATACAAGAGATTTCTGTGCATTCATTTTGTATTTTGCAACTTTACCAAATTCATTGATTAGCTCTAGTAGTTTTCTGGTGGCATCTTTAGGATTCTCTATGTATAGTATCATGTCATCTGCAAACAGTGACAGTTTTACTTCTTCTTTTCCAATTTGTATTCCTTTTATTTCTTTTTCTTCTCTGATTGCCATGGCTAGGACTTCCAAAACTATGTTGAATAATAGTGGTGAGAGTGGACATCCTTGTCTTGTTCCTCATCTTAGAGGAAATGCTTTCAGTATTTCACCATTGAGAATGATGTTTGCTGTGGGTTTGTTGTGGATGGCCTTTATTATGTTGAGGTAGGTTCCCTCTGTGCCCACTTTCTGGAGAGTTTTATCATAAATGGGCGTTGAATTTTGTCAGAAGCTTTTTCTGCATCTATTGAGATGATCATATGGTTTTTATTCTTCAATTTGTTAATGTGGTGTTATCACATTGATTTGAGTATGTTGAAGAATCCTTGCATCCCTGGGATAACTCCCATTTGATCATGGTGTATGATCCTTTTAATGTGTTGTTGGATTCTGTTTGCTAGTATTTTGTTGAGGATTTTTGTATCTATATTCATCAGTGATATTGGCCTCTAATTTTCTTTTTTTGCAGTATCTTTTTCTGGTTTTGGCATCAGGGTGATGGTGGCCTCATAGAATGAGTTTGGGAGTGTTCCTTCCTCTGCAATTTTTTGGAAGAGTTTGAGAAGGATGGGTGTTAGCTCTTCTCTAAATGTTTGACAGAATTCACCTGTGAAGCCATCTGGTCCTGGACTTTTGTTTGTTGGAAGATTTTTTTCTTTTGCGGTATGCGGGCCGCTCACTGTCGCGGCCTCTCCTGTTGCGGAGCACAGGCTCCGGACGCGCAGGCTCAGCGGCCATGGCTTACGGGCCTAGCCGCTCCACGGCATGTGGGATCTTCCCGGACCAGGGCACGATCC
Organism: Monodon monoceros; assembly: GCF_005190385.1. Lineage (NCBI taxonomy): Eukaryota > Metazoa > Chordata > Mammalia > Artiodactyla > Monodontidae > Monodon > Monodon monoceros. Next base: position 7,638 of record NW_021698187.1, read on the forward strand.
CATGTCCCCTGCATCAGCAGGCAGACTCTCAACCACTGTGCCACCAGGGAAGCCCTTGTTGGAAGATTTTTAATCACAGTTTCAGTGTCATTACTTGTGATTGGTATGTTCATATTTTCTATTTCTTCCTGGTTCAGTCTTGGAAGGTTATACCTGTCTAAGAATTTGTCCATTTCTTTCAGGTTTTCCATTTTTTTGGCATAGAGTTGCTTGTAGTAGTCTCTTAGGATGCTTTGTATTTCTGCAGTGTCTGTTATAACTTCTCATTTTTCATTTCTAAATTTATTGATTTGAGTCCTCTCCCTGTTTTTCTTGATGAGTCTGGCTAATGGTTTATCAATTTTGTTTATCTTCTCAAAGAACCAGCGTTTAGTTTTATTGATCTTTGCTGTTGTTTTCTTTGTTTCTATTTCATTTATTTCTGCTCTGATCTTTATGATTTCTTTCCTTCTGCTAACTTTGGGTTTTGTTTGTTCTTCTTTCTCTAGTTCCTTTAGGTTTAAGGTTAGATTGTTTATTTGAGATTTTTCTTGTTTCTTGAGGTAGGCTTGTATAGCTGTAAACTTCCCTCTTAGACCTTCTTTTGCTGCATCCCGTAGGTTTTGGATCATCGTGTTTTCATTGTCATTTGTCTCTAGGCATTTTTTGATTTCCTCTTTGATTTCTTCAGTGATCTCTTGGCTATTTAGTAACGTCTTGTTTAGCGTCCATGTGTTTGTGTTTTTTACGTTTTTTTCCCTGTAATTCATTTCTAATCTCATAACGTTGTGGTCAGAAAAGATGCTTGATATGATTTCAGTTTTCTTAAATTTACTGAGGCTTGATTTGTGACCCAAGATGTGATCCATCCTGGAGAATGTTCCATGCACACTTGAGAAGAAAGTGTAATCTGCTGTTTTTGGATGGAATGTCCTATAAACATCAATTAAATCTATCTGGTCTGTTGTGTCATTTAAAGCTTGTGTTTCCTTATTAATTTTCTGTCTGGATGATCTATCCATTGGTGTAAGTGAGGTGTTAAAGTCCCCTACTATTACTGTGTTACTGTCAATTTCCTCTTTTATAGCTGTTAGCAGGTGTGTTATGTATTGAGGTGCTCCTGTGTTGGGTGCATATATATTTATAATTGTTATATCTTCTTCTTGGATTGATCCCTTGATCATTATGTAGTGTCCTTCCTTGTCTCTTGTAACATTCTTTATTTTAAAGTCTATTTTATCTGATATGAGTATTCCTACTCCAGCTTTCTTTTGATTTCCATTGGCATGAAATATCTTTTTCCATCCCCTCACTTTCAGTCTAGGTCTGAAGTGGGTCTCTTGTAGACAGCATATATATGCGTCTTGTTTTTGTATCCATTCCACGAGCCTGTGTCTTTTGGTTGAAGCATTTAATCCATTCAAATTTAAGGTAATTATTGATATATATGTTCCTATTACCATTTTCTTAACTGTTCTGTTTTGTTTTCATAGGTCCTTTTCTTCTCTTTTGTTTCCGACTTAGAGAAGTTCCTTTAGCATTTTTTGTAGATGGTTTGGTGGTGCTGAATCCTGTTAGCTTTTGCTTGTCTGTAAGGCTTTTAATTTCTCCGTCGAATTTGAATGAGATCCTTGCTGGGTAGTTATCTTGGTTGTAGGTTCTTCCCTTTCGTCACTTTATCGTGCCACTCCCTTCTGGCTTGTAGAGTTTCTGCTGAGAAATCAGCTGTTAACCTTATGGGAGTTCCCTTGTATGTTATTTTTCCTTTTTCCCTTACTGCTTTCAATAATTTTTCTTTGTTTTTAATTTTTGCCAGTTTGATTACTATGTGTCTTGGTGCGTTTCTGATTGGGTTTATCCTATATGGGACTCGGTGCGCTTCCTTTACCATGTTAGGGAAGTTTCAACTATAATCTCTTCAAATATTTTCTCTGGTCCTTTCTCTCTCTCTTCTCCTTCTAGGACCCCTATAATGCAAATGTTGTTGCGTTTAATGTTGTCCCAGAGGTCTCTTAGGCTGTCTTCATTTCTTTTCATTCTTTTTTCTTTATTCTGTTCCACAGCAGTGAATTCCACCATTCTGTCTTTCAGGTCACTTATCCGTTCTCCTGCCTCAGTTATTCTGCTATTGATTCCCTCTAGTGTATTTTTCACTTTAGTTATTGTATTGTTCATCTCTGTTTGTTGTTTAATGCTTCTAGGTCTTTGTTAAACATTTCTTGCATCTTCTCGATCTTTGCCTCCATTCTTTTTCCAAAGTCCTGGATCATCTTCACTATCATTATTCTGAATTATTTTTCTGGAAGGTTGCCTATCTCCACTTCATTTAGTTGTTTTTCTGGGGTTTTATTTTGTTCCTTCATTTGGTACATAGCCCTCTGCCTTTTCATCTTGTCCATCTTTCTGTGAATGTCTAGAACATTTTCATCGCCCCCCAAAAATCCTTGTACGGAACGGCAGTCACTCCCCATTTCCCCCCAAGTCTGCCAGCCCTAGGCAACCACAAATCTACTTTCTTGTGTCTGCAGATTTCCCTGTTCTGGACATTTCATGTAAATGGAATCATACAATCTGTGGACTTCTTTTTTTTTTTTTTTTTCTGTACGCGGGCCTCTCACTGTTGTGGCCTCTCCCGTTGGGGAGCACAGCCTCCGGACGCGCAGGCTCAGCGGCCATGGCTCACGGGCCCAGCCACTCTGCGGCATGTGGGATCTTCCCGGACCGGGGCACGAACCCGTGTCCCCTGCATCGGCAGGTGGACTCTCAACCACTGCGCCACCAGGGAAGCCCCTGTGGACTTTTGTGTCTGGCTTCATTCACTTAGCGTAATGTCTTCCAGATTCGTTCGTGTCGTACCATAGATTGGTACTTTACTCCTTTTCATGGCCAAATAACATTCCATTGTCTGGATAGAGCACATTTCATTTCTCCACTCATCAGCTGAGGAACATGGGTTGCTTCCACTTTTGTGCTATTATGAATGATTTTGCTTTGAACGTTTGTCTACAGGTTTTTGTGTGGACATATGTTTTCATTTCTTTTGGGTAGATACCTAGGAGGGGAATTGCTGGGTCACATGGCAACTCTATATTTAACCTTTTGAGGAGCTGCCAGACTCTCTTCCAGAGTGGCTGCACCACTTGAGACTCCAGCAGCAGTGTATGTGGGTTCCAGTTTCCCCACATCCTCACCGACCCCAGTTGTTATCTGGTTTGGATTATAGCCCTCCTAACAGGTGTGAAGTGCTGTCTCATTGTGGATTAAGTTACCATCTTCCAGTGCATCTTAGGAACACGTTACAGAGGATGTTTGTGGGCCTTCTGTGATGGGAATATCCCAGGCCCAGGGGATGTAGCAGTGAAGCACAGACCTGTTGCTTGCCTTCATGGCACTCCAAGCTTCAGATCCACATACACATCTTAGCTGGGGAAAAGGGTTAATTTCTAACCGAATTCAGTGGTTACCACAATGACTGTGGGTCATCGACAGATCAGAAGCCCAGGTGAGGGGGAGTTAGGTTGGAACGATTCACATTAGGGGCAATGTGAGGACCATTCAAGCTAGAAGTGTTCTTGGAATATAGATGTGATCCCTTTATTCTCCTCTTCCCTCTCCCGCTCTCTTGCCCGATTGACTTAATGCAGCTGAAGACATTTGGAATGCACTTTGCCATTTGCTAAACCTCTTTCTCAGTGGAGCTGAAAATTAATTCCTTCAAATCTCAGAAGTAGACCGGGATCTTGAAATCTCACACATTCTCAGTGCTCTCCATTACTTCCAAAAATACAAAAATAAATTCTCTACTTGAGTTGATGGAGGTGGGCAGGCAGAATTGGCTGGGCACCATGTTTGATTTCTTCTCTCCTATTTTGGGGGGAAATATGGCTGTCTCGCTTTTCAGCCATTTCTAAGATTTATACTTTGATTCAAAGAATTACTGTTAGTAAGGGTGAGACGTTATTTTTAGTCTCAAAAAAGTCCATTTTTCACTAGGTGAAATGTATTTCTCTGTCTGATTTCTCACCACATAGGGTGTGAATATCTGTGATTGTTAAGGCTAGAGCCGTCTCCTGGAGCGTGTTTTTGCGTTTTACAGGCACACGTGCAGCCGTGCCCACAGCCTGGCTTGTAGGTGCCCTCACTTTCCCTCTCCATCACGTGAGGCATCCAGATGGTGGCAAGAAGCTGAGGCCTGGAGAATTGTGGTCTCTGCCCGCAGACCAGGTCCTCAGCCTCAAAGACCCCAGACTGTGTGTTTGGTTCAGAAAATGTTCCCCACACATCAGATAATTTGAACTATTGGGGTGGGGCCTGAGACTCTGCATTTCCAGCCCACGCCCAGGTCCAGGGACCACATCTGGGTAGCAGTATTCTAAAATGCAGTTCCCACACTTCCTCATTGGCAGGGCAGCTGCGTGCTGCGGCACGGGTGTGGCCTTCATGAAAGCAAAGAGGCTGATCCACCATACACGAGACCAAACAAACCTTCCCGGGGCTCGAAGGCAGAATTTTCTGTTACACCTTTCACTAACTTGAGGGCCCGGAGCGATTAAAACCAAGCCTCGTTCACAGTTTCTGTGACTGCTGAGACCTCACCTGGTAGAAGGTGTGTGTACACAGCTCCCGGAGAAGCAGCCGGCGCTGTGTGTGTGAACCGACTGTAGCATAGCAGCAGCTGGTAAAGCCAACCCTGCCTCTTCGCTGACACAGGACCCGGAGAGAAGCTGCCTGGTGGAGGGGCAGGCGCGTCGCTCGGCTCTGACGTGGCTCACGTGTTCTTTCTTGTTCTGTGTCTCGTTTAGGGTGCCAGCGCTTACATTTTGAATTACCTAATGTACATCCTGTGGGCGTTGCTGTTTGCGTTTTTGGCCGTCTCCCTGGTACGAGTATTTGCGCCATACGCCTGTGGCTCTGGTATACCCGAGGTGAGTGGGAGCTGAATGAATTTCTTTTGTGCCAATAATAAGAATAGCAAATGTTTACGTGGCACTTCTGTGCTAAGCACGGTTCCAAGCATTGGACATCTGTTCACTCATTTAGTCCTCACAGGGAGCCTATGAGGTAGGTACTGTTATTCTTCATTTGACGGTTGGGGAAACTGAAGCACAGAGAGGTTAAGTAACTTGCCCAAGGTCACTAAGCCGGTGAGCTGGGAGTCGAATCCAGCTGTCTGGCTTTATACTCTGTTGCTTCTCAGATGCCTAAATTCTTGTCTTTACAAACCAGGCATCACTCTTAAAGCCTGTGGAGTCAGAGTCCATTAACCACACACACACAAACATGGCACTCTAGTAACTCATAAGTGCGTCTGTGATAGAACGTGAAAGAGGACAACAGTGGAGGTTTACTGCTCAGAAAGCTTACTCATGAGTAAACTCCCTCGCCACGTTTTGCTCTTCTGGTGACAGGGTAATAGCAATCTTTAAAAAATGAATTCCACGTTTAGTACATGCGCCGTGAACGCACCCTTGTGAGTTTAGAGTTCTTATAAATATTTTTCAGCACTTTCTTGTAACCAGAGTATGAGGGAAGTGACCTCATCGATCAGGAGGAATGCCCAAGACCAAACTTCAGACCAAGGAGATCTGCTGGGTTAGAATAATGATACTTGAGCAAATTCCCGAAAAGCCCAGACAGTAAAACTTTTAGCCAGAAATCATTTTAAAAGCACTTAGATGATCATTCTAATCATTGCTGTTCCATTCTCCTTCAAGTCGGTGCTTCAGCAGTGCCCGTAGACGGCGGAGATGCCGAGTTGATAAAGATGTGAGCGGTCATGGCAGTGCACCCACACTCTTTGGCGGTGTTGCCAACACTGCTGCTGGTCTGGGCAGTTCATGCAAAGGGCTGGGGTAATTAAAGGGTCATCGAAAGGAAAGCTCAACATTGTCTTGATCCAGGAAAAGATAAAAAAAAAAAAGACTATTTCATGCTGAACTTTGGATGGTTTATTTGAGCGTGTTGCTGCAGGAGCCTGAAAAAATAAGCTGCAATAGCATCCTGTTTCCTCGGTACAGCCACTGCTGCTCTAAGGCACCATATGCATTCCTAAAAATCACAAAACTGCATCATCAAAACCACACAGCTTGTGGGGGCGAGCGGCACAGGACTCAGAAACTTCACTGGTGACACATGAAAAAGATGGGAACCTCATAAAAGCAGTAGCAGAGTTAGACACACATTAAATGGTTAAGAAATGTGTGAATACTCCCCTAGTGCATGCGTGAGCTGGGAGTCGTCTGAGACGTGTGCCTGTGTGCATTTTGTGTATCCCTGCACGGCTCGATTCGCAGCTGCAGTTTTCCGCCTTGTGTTTCTCCCAGATGAAATTGTGCAGAAACAGATGCGAAATTGGCATTATGCTCAAGTTCTGCCCTGACGCATGAATCACACTGGAACAAATTTGGGTTTTCCAAACAAGTGTTCAGGCAGAACTGACTGCGTTTTATTGGATATCGAAGACCGAAGGCACCCGGGACACTAAAAAGAACAGATTACTGTTGGCATCTCGGTTTCTGATCGCAATGCCCAACAGCACGCGCTTTTGGACTCCAGCCGCCTATCAAAATAAGGAGATGGCCAGTGGGGAACTGGTGGGGAATTTAAAGCAGCAATAAAAGATGTGGGGGCAATCCCATCTTCCCCTTCCAAGAACCAGAGGTGCGTGGCTCAGCTCGTAGACAGACAGGGAACTCTATCTGGGAGGGGCTGGCTGGACCTGGTCTTCGTCCAGAGCGGGCATCTTTATTTGTGACAGCTGAACTCAAAAGGAATAAACTACTGAGTTGAGCATTGTTTCCCGTGTGACAAAGCACAAGGAACACACTGACGTGGATAAAACTCATAAAAGCGGTATCAAGTGAAAAAAGTAAGTTGCAGAAGAATATCTAAATAAAGTATGAATCTATTTATGTAGAGTCCCTAAAACAGCCAAAATGAAACAAGCATACTGTTTAGTGATATACATATGTGCTAAAGCTATAAAGAAAGGCAAGGGAATGATTGGAGTGGGGAAGAAGAAGGTTCCACTGAGGAAGCAAACACAGGGCTTTCAAAGGTACCTGCTCTTCTGTCCTAAACTTGGTAGTGGGTACATGAATATGCTTTCAGCCGTATATAATATGTAACAGGTTCATGTCTCTATTTATAAAAGAGTTCACAATAATCTTTTCAAGTACCAGGAGCCCAATGGAGATTTCATAATTAAGCTTTGGTTATTATGACTCAGTAGTAGAAATTTTTCCCTATTATTATAGTAGAGCTTGAAATTCCTAACCTAAGGGTGCAATACCTACCCCAGTTCTTGGAGGAGAGGGGCAGAGTGAAAAGTAAGTGCAAATAAGTAGTTCCTGGATGTAAAGAATGTCCTTCCAGTTAAAACCCAACGGACCATGCAAAAGCTCTACTCAGTTTGAGATACAGGGCTATTCTTCACTTCAGGAAAGATACTAAATGAGATCTTTAGAAAATAAACTTCCCATCGTAGGAGGTGATTGGCAGTGTCAGAACAAACTTTGAATGCAGTGCACTTCTGAACAGTTTAAAAATCACTCATCCGGGCTTCCCTGGTGGCGCAGTGGTTGAGAGTCCGCCTGCCGATGCGGGGGACACAGGTTCGTGCCCCGGTCTGGGAAGATCCCACGTGCCGCGGAGCGGCTGGGCCCGTGAGCCATGGCCGCTGAGCCTGCGCGTCCGGAGCCTGTGCTCCGCAACGGGAGAGGCCACAGCAGTGAGAGGCCCGCATACCGCAAAAAAAAAAAAAAAAAAATCACTCATCCTTTATAACGTTTGCTTCTGAAACATTTAGATTACTTTGGATGACAGTGTTACTGACCAGGGTTCTTGACCTCCTTGATCAATAGAAAGTGATCAGAGGCCAGGCAAGAAATTCAGGCAAGGCTTTATGGGGGCCCGAGCTGCAACAGGCGGGGAGGGAGAACAAGTACAGGTGCCCTTGCTGGCTTACTTCCTGGGGGGCAGAGCGAGCTGGTTCCTGATATGCGATGAGGGGAGGAGTGTGTCCAGGGGTCCGGCCGCAGGGGAGGCTTAGGGGGTCTGCCCACCCCTTTGGTGGTGTTGAGTGCAGGGGGCATGCGCAGTGCCCTGCTTTTGCTTCCGGCTCTTCAGAAGTGGCAGTGGGGCTTTTTGGTCTCTTTGTACCTTGTTGTCCAGAATTTGCCCCAACTGGGCATGCATGCAGTTACTTTTAGTCCCTTATACTTTCTTTGTATTTTGTTGCTAGGTGTTTGTCCAGGTGCAAGCATTGCAGCACTGCAGCAAAGGGTCCCAGGTCCCAGCCAGTGTCAAAAACTCCTTTGAAACATTAAAAAAAATACAAATTTAGAGACCATTTCTTTTCTGTGTAATAAATGCTCTTGTATTAGCTCTACAAAGCACATTTAAAAGTCCACACTAGTTCTTGGGCTTCAGAACTTAGAGCGAACTGGGCAAGGATGACTCTACTACTGTCTGCTTCATTCATAGAACCACTGTGGACCATATAAGAAATCATGTCCTCCTAGGGACTTGCCTGGTGGCGCAGTGGTTAAGAATCTACCTGCCAATGCAGGGTACACGGGTTCGAGCCCTGGTCCGGGAAGATCCCACATGCCGCGGAGCAACTAAGCCCATGCACCACAACTACTGAGCCTGTGCTCTAGAGCCCGCGAGCCACAAATACTGAGCCTGCATGCCACAACTACTGAGCCCGCGTGCCACAGCTACTGAAGCCCATGCGCTTAGAACCCGTGCTCCGCAACAAGAGAAGCCACAGCAATGAGAAGCCCGCGCACCGCAACAAAGAGTAGCCCCTGCTTGCCGCAACTAGAGAAAGCCCGCACGCAGCAACGAAGGCCCACCGCAGCCAAATAAATAAAATAAATTAAAGAAAAAAAAAGAAATCATGTCCTCCTAGAACTTACTTTGAGTTGATGTTTCAGTTCTATACAATGTGAACTCTCTCACAAATATTTATTTGCCAGAGAGGTTTTAAAGTTACCAGCGTCAAGTCACAAATGTGCTGCAATACATCGCCCTAAAGCCCTGCTTGACTCAGCCTCTGTTGATCCAAATTAAAGCAAGCGATTGGATTCTGGCATCTACTGGGAATGAATTTGCCTTCTTCAGTCCCTAATTTGATCATGACAATTTTATAAAGTCATTTTAGAGAATTACAAAATACCTCTTACATTGTTCAATTCACCACATGTCATGGCTGGCAAAGGCTCAGGTAATTTAGATGCTTGTAATTTTCTAAATGGTATTACGCTCTTCAACTGTACCCTGGGGTCCAAATCCACATTAACTAACTGACAAAAAATTATAGATAATTTTATTCTAGGCAACACAAAAGGGCAGGATTGTGGCAGGCATACTGAAACGTCCCTTAAATAAAGGGATCTGAGATCCCCAGAGCACAGGCTCAAATAGGCCCACTAGCACTAGTTAAAGACCAGTTTAACCACCGCTAGTTTGTCTGCCTTTAGTTAAAGGCTAGTTCAAGAAATACCATCTGATTGTAGAGCTGGAAGCCCTCACTCGTGTTCTCTAGGAAGGATCTTAGTGAGTTCTTTCGAACAGATGCCCACACGCTCGCTCACTGTTGGTCTTCCTCCTTGAATTAAGAAACAGAACTCTATCAAGAATTCCTGAGATGGAAATGGTCCAGTCACACCCCTGTAAAATTGCTAGGATTAGTTCACTTCACGACCCTCTCCAAATCATCACAGGTGACATGATGCTAAAGAGTGTTTCAGGACCGCCCTTAAATATTGAGTAATTAGGAATACCTGTACTGCTCTTCTCAGGACGAGAGCAGTGCTTCTCTACCTGGACTGCATTTTAGAATCACCTGGGGAGGCTATAAACCTCCTATGCCCAGGATACACCTCAGACCAGTTACATCAGATCTCGGGGTGGGGGGATAACTCGTCCTCACTGGTGCCTAATTAATTCTCCAGGTGATGCCAGGGAGCGCCGGTGGAGGACAGTAATAGCTATTTGAGAAACTGATTTCTTGGCGCCCACTAGGAGGCTCTTTGACGTTATGTAAACATCCTGACGGTGACAAGAGCTGAGACTGTCCCATTATATATTATACAATGGGAAAACGGATACTGACCATGAATTTCATTAGCTGACTCACTCAGTGTCTAATAAACCTCTGATTACAGGCTTGTAAATTGCTAGCTGGGCAGTAAACATTCACTCCATTTCAGCCAGTCGCGGGAGAGGTTGAAGGTAAAATGTTTCTTACCCATTGGTGATGCTTCCGTATCCAGAAGAACCCTGTTTTGGGGGAAGAGGACTCCAGTAGATGAAGTTAATCACTGAGATTGGCACCCCGTTGAATTCTAAAAGCGTTATGCAAATTCACGTGCACATTTAGGGAGAAAGCCATTATTTGGCATTTACAAAACAGTTGCAGGTCTGAAAGTGGAGCACGAGGCAGCTCCACCTGTAGTCAAAGTACTTTTCAGTACAAGGGGGCAAGATTCAACGGAAGGAAAGGGGTTGCCATGGATTCAGATACCCTTACATCCCCCAGAGGTGCGTTATTAGAATGTTGAGCATCTTCTTTTTCCAATATTGTATTAAGAATATTTTCAAACATACAGGAAAGTCAAAAGAATTGAACACCCATATACCCCTGGCCTGCTATCAGGGGTTGGCAGACTTTTCCGATAAAGGGCAGAGAGTCAATATTTTGGGCTTTGTGAGTCAAGAGGCAAAATTGAGGAGCTATTCTCACTAAAAGGCTGGTAGTCTTGTTTACATATTACATTTAAAAACATTAAAAGCCCTCTTAGCTCGTGTGTCATACACAACAGGCCGTGGGCTGGATTTGGCCCATGGGCCATAGTTTGCTGGCCCTGATCTAAAAGTTCAATTGATATTTTGTTGTATTTGCTTTGTCACATAGCCAGCCAGATGTCCCTTTATCTTGGCCATCTTTCAGTAGTGAAAAATTGACAGTTAAAATCAATAGATACAGAACAGTTAAAATCAATTTTCAACA
>NW_021698188.1:0-7827 GCF_005190385.1 Monodon monoceros
TTGAATAAGAGTGGTGAGAGTGGGCAACCTTGTCTTGTTCCTGATCTTAGTGGAAATGCTTTCAGTTTTTCACCATTGAGGATGATGTTGGCTGTGGGTTTGTCATATATGGCCTTTATTATGTTGAGGAAAGTTCCCTCTATGCCTACTTTCTGCAGGGTTTTTATCATAAATGGGTGTTGAATTTTGTCAAAAGCTTTCTCTGCATCTATTGAGATGATCATATGGATTTTCTCCTTCAATTTGTTAATATGGTTTATCATATTGATTTGTGTATATTGAAGAATCTTTGCATTCCTGGAATAAACCCCACTTGATCATGGTGTATGATCCTTTTAATGTGCTGTTAGATTCTCTTTGCTAGTATTTTGTTGAGGATTTTTGAATCTATGTTCATCAGTGATATTGGCCTGTAGTTTTCTTTCTTTGTGACATCCTTGTCTGGTGTTGATATCAAGGTGATGGTGGCCTCGAAGAAGGAATTTGGGAGTGTTCCTCCCTCTGCTATATTTTGGAAGAGTTTGAGAAGGATAGGTGTTAGCTCTTCCCCAAATGTTTGATAGAATTTGCCTGTGAAGCCCTCTGGTCCCGGGCTTTTGTTTCTTGGAAGATTGTTAATCACAGTTTCAATTTCAGTACTTGTGATTTGTCTGTTCATATGTTCTATTTCTCTCTGATTCAGTCTTGGCAGGTTGGGCATTTCTAAGAATTTGTCCATTTCTTCCAGGTTGTGCATTTTATTGGCATAGAGTTGCTTGTAGTAATCTCTCATGATCTTTTGTATTTCTGCAGTGTCAGTTGTTACTTCTCCTTTTTCATTTCTAATTTTATTGATTTGAGTCTTCTCCCGTTTTTTCTTGATGAGTCTGGTTAATGGTTTATCTATTTTGTTTATCTTCTCAAAGAACAAGCTTTTAGTTTTATTGATCTTTTCTATTGTTTCCTTCATTTCTTTTTCATTAATTTCTGATCTGATTTTTATGTTTCTTTCCTTCTGCTTACTTTGTGGCTTTTTTGTTGTTCTTTCTCTAATTACTTTAGGTGCAAGGTTAGGTTGTTTATTCGAGATGTTTCCTGTTTCTTACGATGGGCTTGTATTGCTATAAACTTCCCTCTTAGAACTGCTTTTGCTGCATCCCATAGGTTTTGCGTCATCGTGTCTCCATTGTCATTTGTTTCTAGGTATTTTTTTTATTTCCCCTTTGATTTCTTCAGTGATCACTTCGTTATTAAGTAGTGTATTGTTTAGCCTCCATGAGTTTATATTTTTTACAGATCTTTTCCTGTAATTGATATCTAGTCTCATGGCATTGTGGTCAGAAAAGATACTTGATTCAATTTCAATTTTCTTAAATTTACCAAGGCTTGATTTGTGACTCAAGATATGATCTATCCTGGAGAATGGTCCATGTGCACTTGAGAAAATGTGTATTCTGTTGTTTTTGGATGGAATGTCCTATAAATATCAATTAAGTCCATCTTGTTTAATGTATCATTTAAAGCTTGTGTTTCCTTATTTATTTTCATTTTAGATGATCTGTCCATTGGTGATAGTGGGATGTTAAAGATCCCTACTATGAATGTGTTACTGTCGATTTCCCCTTTTATGGCTGTTAGTGTTTGCCTTATGCATTGAGGTCCTCCTATGTTGGGTGCATAAATATTTACAATTGTTATATCTTCTTCTTGGATCGATCCCTTGTTCATTATGTAGTGTCCTTCTTTGTCTCTTTTAATAGTCTTTATCTTAAAGTCTATTTTGACTGATATGAGAATTGCTACTCCAGCTTTCTTTTGGTTTCAATTTGCATGGAATATCTTTTTCCATCCCCTTACTTTAGTCTGTATGTGTCTCTAGGTCTGAAGTGGGTCTCTTGTAGACAGCATATATAAGGGTCTTGTTTTTGTATGCATTCAGCCAATCTGTGTCTTTTGTTGGGAGCATTTAGTCCATTTACATTTAAGGTAATTATCAATATGTATGTTCCTATTCCCTATTTCTAAACTGTTTTGGGTTCAATATTGTAGGTCTTTTCCTTCTCTTGTGTTTCTTGCCTAGAGAAGTTCCTTTAGCATTTGTTTTAAAGCTGGTTTGGTGGTGCTGAACTCTCTCAGCTTTTGCTTGTCTGTAAAGGTTTTAGTATCTCCATCAAATCTGAATGAGATCCTTGCTGGGTAGAGTAATCTTGGTTGCAGGTTTTTCTCCTTCATCACTTTCAGTATGTCCTGCCACTCTCTTCTGGCTTGCAGAGTTTCTGCTGAAAGATCAGCTGTTAACCTTATGGGGATTCCTTTGTGTGTTATTTCTTGTTTTTCCCTTGCTGCTTTTAATATGCTTTCTTTGTATTTAATTTTTGAGTTTGATTAATATGTGTCTTGGCATATTTCTCCTTGGATTTATCCTGTATGGGACTCTCTGTGCTTCCTGGACTTGATTAACTATTTCCTTTCCCATATTAGGGAAGTTTTCAACTATAATCTCTTCAAATATTTTCTCAGTCCCTTTCTTTTTCTCTTCTTCTCCTGGAACCCATATAATTCAAATTTTTGTTATGTTGTCCACAGAGGTTTTCCTTCTTTCCTGAGACCTGTCCCAGTTCTTTTTCATTCTTTTTTTCTTTATTCTTTCCATTCTCTGCAGTAAAGTTTATTTCCTTCCAACTAATTTTTATCTTACCAGTCCTACTGTAGTCCGTTTTCTGCCTCAGTTTTATCTGCTAGTGATTCCCATCTAGAGTATTTTTTTTCATTTCATTAATTGTGGTTTTTGTTCATCATGTTTTTGTTTTTCATATCTTTAGTATTCCTCTAGGTCCTTGTTAATGTTTTTTTTGAATTTTGTCTATTCTATTTCTAAGATTTTTGGATCAACCATTTACCTCGTCCATTTAAATTCTGATATTCCTTTGTTCAGGTAGCCTGCCTATTTTGCCGCTTCACTGTTGTTAGGAGGTCTTGGTGGGTTTTTTAAAATCTTGCTTGCTCTCATCACTTCTGTGTTTTTTCCTGTCTTCTCATTTTGCTTATTTATCTTACTGTGTTTGGGGTCTCCTTTTTGCAGGCTCTAGTTCGTAGTTCCCATTGGTTTTTGATGTCATGTCCCATGGCTAGGTTGGTTCCCGCATTGGGTTGTGTAGCAGGCTTCCTATTGGAGAGGACTATTGCCTGTGTTGTAGTGGATGAGGCTGGATCTTGTCTCTCTGGTGGCTCAGGTCACATCGGGTGGTGTGTTTAGGGATGTCTGTGTTGGACTTATTAATGATTTTAGGCAGCCTCTCCTGCCTCTCTGCCTAATGGGTGTGTTTGTGTTCCTGTCCTGTCTTGCTATTGTTTTGGCATATAAGGGTGTCCAGTCCTGGTAGCTTGCTGGTCGTTGAGTGAAGCCTGGGAGCTGGTGTTGAATGGAGACCTCTTGGGAGTATTTTGGTGATTTTTTTTTTTTTTGCCATTTGATTATTATGTAAGAGCTGGGGAGGTCTCTCTTGTGACGCAGTGGGCACTGAGTTGATTCTCCCACCTCAAGTGGCACAAGCACTGATCCTGGTTGCAAGCAAACCCAGAGCCTTTCAAACCATTCACACAGCTGAAGAATAAAAGGGAGAAATGTAGAGCGAAAAGAATTAGTCGAAGTAGTGCATAACAGATCATCAGCACGGATTGGAACAACAAAACAGAAGACACGGAAGGACTGGACGGCAAGGACAAAGAAAGAAAGCCCGCCTCCTCGCCCGGCCCGGCATCGCCGGCCAGCCAAACCCCGCACTTGAGGTCTGTGCGTGAGTGCTGTTTGGTCTGATCCGGACTTGTCCCGGCCGTCGGCCGGCCGGCACCTGCGCCTCCCGCCCGCCGCTCCCGTCCCACTCCCCTACCCGTCCGCTCTCCTCCCGTTCTTCCCTCCCCCCTCTCCTTCTTCCCACCCCCTTTTCCCCCCCCCCCCCCCTAAACGGATGGATCGACCTTAGGCACAACTGGTGGAAGTAAAGGCTTATACTGACAAAATCTCCCCCAGAAGCATCCCCATCTCCCCTGCCACAAAAGATGAATGGGGAAAAAATCATAGATCTTTGGCTCTTGCTCTGACACAAAGCCACAGATCCACCTCCTTCCCTCATTTTGGGGATGATTCGTGTCTAAAGGAGGAAGAAAGGAAGAACGGAAGGAAGGAAGGAGATGGATGAGACAGGAGGAAGAAAGAAAGAAGAAAAACGCAAGATAGAAAGAAAGAAAGAAAGAAGAAAGCCAGAGAAGCAAAAGTCAAATAAAAGTTAGTCAAATAAAGTACTTATTAGAAAAAAACAAAAAAAACAGAACGGATAATCCCTCAGACAAATGGTGGAGCAAGCTATCCCATACAAAACTCACACATAAGCATATACACATACACACTCACAAAAATAGAGGAAAGGGGTAACAAATCATAAATCTCTTAGTAGCTCTCAAAGTCGCACCCCTCCCCTCCTCCACCTCCCCCTCAATTTGGGGATGATTTCGTTGTCTATTTCTGTATTCCACAGATGCAGGGTATCATCAAGTTGATTTGTAGGGGCTTTTAATATAGATCCGCTGCTTCTGAGGCTGCTGGGAAGATTTTCCATTTCATGTCTCTTCTTTGTTCTCACTAGCTCCCAGGGGCTCAGTGTTTGGATTTGGCCCTGCCTCTGCTGTAGGTCGCTGCAGGCGTCTGTGTTTTTTCTCAGACAGACTGGGGTTAAAGGAGCCTTGCTGATCGGGGGCTTCTGGCTCACTCAGGCTGGGGATGGAAGTGTGCGGAGTGCTCGGGGCTAGCCTTCGGCGGCAGAGGCCGTTGTAAAAACGTTTTCTACTAAAACTCAGCCTGAGGGCCCTCGTGCGTTTCTCGCTCCCGGGAAAGTTGTCGCTGGATCCGGGAACCTGGCCGTGGGGGGCTGGCACAAGTAGCGTCCTCCCAGAAGAGGGTGTGGATTGACCTGTGCTCGCACACAGGGTGGCCCCTCTGGTTGTGGCAGGCAGCAGCCTTTTAAGGCGTCTCCTAAGCGTCTCCTCCTCTCCGGCCCTGTCTCTGGGGTCTCACTGTTTTAGCCACAACGCGGCGCCCAGTACTCTGTGAGTTCCTTTAAGATCAGAGCGCTTAATCCCGTCTCCTGGCGCACCAGGAAAACAAGAGGGAAGAAAAAGTCTCTTGTCTGTGCGGCAAGCTCTAGCCCCTTTTTCCCTCCCGCTAGCCGTGTTGGCAACTAAAACAACCCCTTCAGGCTGTGTTCCATCGGCAGCCCACCCCAGTTCCTCTCCCTGTGCTCCAGACCAAAGCCCCGAGCCTCAGCTCGCAAGGGCCCCACCCACACCGGTGGGTAGTCAGACAGCCTCTCGGGCCTGGTGAGTGCCTAGTTGGCACTGATCCTCGGTGCGGAATCTCGCCCGCTTTGCTCTCCTCACCCTGTTCCTGTGCTCTCCTCCGGCTTCGAAGCTCCCCGCTGTCGCTAACCGCCACCCGCAGTCCCCCGCACCCGCGGAGGGCTTCTAAGTGTGTGACACATTTCCTCCATTTCCTCCTATCACAGCTCGCCTCCCACTGTGGCAGGTGCCGTCCTTATTCTTTGTCTCTGTTTTTTTTTTTTTTCTTTTTCCTTTTAGGTTGCCCTACCCAGGTAGTGGGGAGTTTCTTTGCCCTTTTGGGCGGTCTGAGGTCTTCGGCCAGTAATTCAAGTAATGTTGCTGTATGAGTTTTTTGTTCCACCTGTAGATGTATTTCTGGGTTGTTTCTGTGGGGAGGAAGGTGATCTCCGTGTCTTACTTTCCACCATCTTCCCCTCCAGCCCTCCTGGCTCTTTGATAGAATTTCCTATTCTTCTTTCCCACTCTCAGATTTTCTGTTAATTTTTTTCTCTCTGCTCTTTCTTCTGCCTTTTTATCTCCCCACATACTTCTGGTAATTTTGGTATCACTATATCACTGCACTACTTTTGACCATTGTATAGTCAGTTCATCTGGTCTATAAATAGGCAATTATTTTTGCATGGGTGAATCTTACCTAACTGAAGTAAATCTTAATACTCAAATGACCTTCTAGATGCCAAAATAACATGGTTTAACTTTTGCTGTTTTGCTTATTATTATATCTTAGTTCTAACTAATGAGTCACTGGGTTTCGAATGAAATCATTTCCTTCATTTAATAAAAAATGTCCCAAAACATCTAGACTGAGGTTGTGTTTTTTCCTTTAAATGCAAATGATTTTAAAGCATGTAGATCCATTGTCACATATATATATTATATATATATATATATATATATATAATCTTTCTAATCTTTCTAAGTTTTATGTGCATCTAATCTTTCCTGTATGTCCAATTTTATATGGTCACCACTATACACGTTGCGCCGAGTTTTTGTGGCCTCCCTTGATTGATTCTTGTTGCCTAGTTCCCTCTTCTCTCTTCATTCCTCTTCTCTCCATCTCACCTAATGTCTGCTTCTATTCACAGCTGACTATTAAAACTGACCATTACGGCTCGATGTTATGAACTATATATCCCACATTGTAAATGATTCAATCTTGGAAATCAGTTTTTTTTTTTTAACGTATACTCCCAATTAGACACTGTGTAAAGTCATTGTTTATGAGACCACACAATGTGGGCAAGAATGAATAAAACAGACAACACATAGAGCGACTGCTTTGTAGAGAATATTTAGTAGCAGTGTCATGTAATGTTCTTGTAACCATTTTCGGGCGCGAATAGAGCTCTTTTTCTTCAGCTCAGACACCACTAAACTGCAAACCTTGCAGGCACGCGTGGCAGGAATGATGAACATTAAAAATACAGGATGAGTCTGTAAACAAATCGGATTAGAGCCTACAACCACATTTCTAGATCTCCCTAAGACAGTAGACTTGTATCCCAACTTGGCTATTGAGCACTTGAATATGTGCTAGTCCAACTGAGATGAGCCTAATAAGTATAAACTATACATTGGATTTCTATAGACGTTAGTGTGAACAAAAAATGTAAACTATAATCATTAATAAATATTTTATACTTATTACATGATGAAATAATAAAATTTCATGCTATAATGGCTTAACTGAATTATTAAAATTGATTTCACTCTGTTTTCTCTTTACTTTAATAAAGCTACTAGGACTAGAAATAAAAATTACATAATGGTTGTTTGCATTATATTCTATTGATCAGTGCTGCTATAATGGCATACTGAAATACTCCAACCCTTCAATAGAGAATGATTGGCCTACAGAACTTAAAACTTAAAAAAAAAAGCCACCGATAAGCCAGTTTTTTAAGAACCTAGTAATGAAAATACTAAAGTCTAAGAAAAAATACTAGCATTTGAAATAAGTAACCATGTAGAGAGCCTGGGAATCTTATAACAAGCTTCCCAGGTTGATTCAAAGCACGGTCATTTTGGATACCACGGTTTTTATATCCTTCCCAACAAATCTCTTTCAATGGTCCCCTTCATAAATTTCGCAAAAGAAAGAACACACCTTTGAGGGGCCTGTTTTTTATAAAGAACTGTCAGACCCCGCGGTGGGCTCTCCTTGCTATGAGTTGAGAGGCAAAACTAGTTAAGCACTTCCTTCTAACTGGTGGCTTAAAGAAAGCACCTTGTCTGTTGATGGGCCTATAAGCCAGAGAAAACTGAGGGAATGTCGCTATTATTGTGAGTGTACCAACCTCAGTACATCAATATTTTCCACCATGACAGAGGTACTTATAGCAATACAACAGAAATCTTTTTTTCTTTAAAGAGATACCGCTCACTCTGTAATGACTTGCCTTAAAAATACAAAATGAGAATGACAACTACACACAGAAGTACAAGTCCAAC
>NW_021698188.1:7852-13142 GCF_005190385.1 Monodon monoceros
GTTTTTTCTTTATTCTTCTCTGCAGTAGTTATTTCCACTATTTTATCTTCCAGGTCACTTATCCGTTTTCTGCCTCAGTTAGTCTGCTATTGATCCCATCTAGAGTATTTTTCATTTCATTTATTGTGTTGTTCATCATTGTTTGTTTCATCTTTAGTTCCTCTAGGTCCTTGTTAAATGTTTTTTTTTGAATTTTGTCTATTCTATTTCTAAGATTTTGGATCACCTTTACTCTCATTATTCTGAATTCTTTTTCAGGTAGACTGCCTATTTCCTCTTCATTTGTTAGGTCTGGTGGGTTTTTATCTTGCTCCTTCATCTTCTGTGTGTTTTTCTGTCTTCTCATTTTGCTTATCTTACTGTGTTTGGGGTCTCCTTTTTGCAGGCTCTAGGTTCGTAGTTCCCATTGTTTTTGATGTCTGTCCCCAGTGGCTAAGGTTGGTTCATTGGGTTGTGTAGGCTTCCTAGTGGAGAGGACTAGTGCCTGTGTTGTAGTGGATGAGGCTGGATCTTGTCTCTCTGGTGGGCAGGTCCACATCTGGTGGTGTGTTTAGGGATGTCTGTGGACTTATTATGATTTTAGGCAGCCTCTCTGCTAATGGGTGGTGTTGTGTTCCTGTCTTGCTAGTTGTTTGGCATAGGGTGTCCAGCACTGTAGCTTGCTGGTCGTTGAGTGAAGCTGGGAGCTGGTGTTGAGATGGAGACCTCTGGGAGATTTTTGCCATTTGATATTATGTAGAGCTGGGAGGTCTCTTGTTGACCAGTGTCCTGAAGTTGATTCTCCCACCTCAGAGGCACAGCACTGACTCCTGGTTGCAGCACCCAGAGCCTTTCATCCACACAGCTGAGAATAAAAGGGAGAAAATGTAGAGAGAAAGAATTAGTAGAAGTAGGAAGAAAGAAATAAAGAAAGGAGGGAAGGAAGAAAGGAAGGAAGGAAGGAAGGAAGAAAGAAAGAAAGAAAGAAGAAAAGAAGGAAAGGAAAGAAGGAAAGAAAAAAAGAAAGGAGGGAGGGAGGGAGTGATGGTGGGAGGAAGGAAGGAAGGAAGGAGGGAAGGAAGGAAAAGAGAAAGAAAGAAAGAAGATAAAGTAAAATAAAATAAAGTAAAATATAATAAAGTTATTAAATAAAAAATAATTATTAAAAAAAAATTTTAAAAAAAACAAAACAAAAACGGATGGATAGAACCTTAGGACAAATGGTGGAAGTAAAGCTATACTGACAAAATCTCACACAGAAGCATACACATATACACTGACAAAAAGAGGAAATGGGGGAAAAATCATAGATCTTGCTCTCAAAGTCCACCTCCTCAATTTTGGGATGATTCGTTGTCTAAAGGAGGGAAGAAAGGAAGAAAGGAAGGAAGGAAGGAAGGGAGGAAGGAAGGAAGGAAAGAAAGAAAGAAAGAAAGAAAGATAGAAAGAAAGAAAGAAAGAAAGAAAGAAAGAAAGAAGATAAAGTAAAATAAAGTTATTAAAATAAAAAGTAATTATTAAGAAAAAAAAAAAAAAACAGACGGATAGATCCCTAGGACAAATGGTGGAAGCAAAGCTATACCTACAAAATCTCACACAGAAGCATACACATACACACTCACAAAAAGAGGAAAAGGGGAAAAAATCATAAATCTTGCTCTCAAAGTCCACCTCCTCAATTTGGGATGATTCGTTGTCTATTCATGTATTCCACAGATGCAGGGTACATCAAGTTGATTGTGGAGCTTTAATCCGCTGCTTCTGAGGCTGCTGGGAAAGATTTCCATTTCTCTTCTTTGTTCTCACAGCTCCCAGGGGCTCAGGTTTGGATTTGGCCCTGCCTCTGCGTGTAGGTCGCTGCAGGGCGTCTGTTTTTTCTCAGACAGAACGGGGTTAAAGGAGCCGCTGATTCGGGGGCTCTGGCTCACTCAGGCTGGGGGGAGGGAGGGGTGCGGAGTGCGGGGCGAGCCTGCGGCGGCAGAGGCCGTTGTAACGTTCTACCAGCCTGAGGCCCGCTGTGCGTTCTCCCGGGAAGTTGTCCCTGGATCCCGGGAACCTGGCCGTGGGGGGCTGCACAGACTCCCCAGAAGAGGGGTGTGGATAGTGACCTGTGCTCGCACACAGGCCCCCTGGTTGTGGCAGCAGCAGCCTTAGCGTCTCCGGCCCGTCTCTGGGGTCTGCACTTTTAGCCACAACTCGCGCCCGTCTCTGGAGTTCCTTTAAGCAGAGCTCTTAATCCCGTCTCCTGGCGCACCAGGAAACAAAGAGGGAAGAAAAAGTCTCTTGCCTGTTCGGCAGCTCTAGCCCTTTTCCCTCCCGGCTAGCCGTGGTGCACTAACCCCTTCAGGCTGTGTTCATGCAGCCCACCCCAGTCCTCTCCCTGTGCTCCGACCAAAGCCCGAGCCTCAGCTCGCAGCCCCACCCACCCCGGTGGGTGAGCAGACAAGCCTCTCGGGCTGGTGAGTGCCAGTTGGCACTGATCCTCTGTGCGGGAATCTCCCCGCTTTGCTCTCCGCACCCCTGTTGCTGTGCTCTCCTCCATGGCTTCGAAGCTCCCCGCTTCGCTACCCGCAGTCCCCGCCCGCGGAGGGGCTTCCTAGTGTGTGGAAACATTTCCTCCTTCACAGCTCCCTCCCACTGGTGCAGGTTCCGTCCTTATTCTTTTGTCTCTGTTTTTTCTTTTTTCCTTTTGCCCTACCCAGGTATGTGGGGAGTTTCTTGCCTTTTGGGAGGTCTGAGGTCTTCTGCCAGTATTCAGTATGTGTTCTGTATGAGTTGTTCCACCTGTAGATGTATTTCTGGTGTATCTGTGGGGAGGAAGGTGATCTCCGTGTCTTACTCTTCCACCATCTTCCCCTCCAGCCCCCTGGCTCTTTGATAGAATTTCTTATTCTTCTTTCCCACTCTCAAGATTTTCTGTAATTTTTTCTCTGCTCTGTCTTCTGCCTTTTTATCTCCCCACTCCTGGTAATTTGGTATCACTACTTTTGACCAATGTATAGTCAGTCATGCTGGTCTATAAATAGGCAATATTTTGCATGGGTGAATCTTCCTAACTGGGAAGTAAGATCTTAATACATCAAATTGACCTTCTGAGATGCCAAAATACATGGTTTAACTTTGCTGTTTGCTTATTATATCTTATTTCTACATAAGTCACTGGGTTTACAATGAAATTCATTCTTCTATTTAATAAAATGTCCCAAAACACTAGACTGAGTTGTGTTTTTCTTTAAATGCAATGATTTTAAGCATGTAGATCCATTGTCACATATATATATTATATATATATATATATATATATATATATCTTTCTAAGTTTATGTGCATCTTTCTCTTGTATGTCATTTTATATGGTCTACCTGTTGCTCCAGTTTTGTGCCTCCCTGGATTATATTTCTTTGCCTAGTCTCTCCATCTCACCTAATGCTGCTTCTATTCACAGATGACTATTAAAAACTGACCATGACTCTCTGATGTTAGAACTATATATCCCACATTGTAAATGGATTCAATCTTGGAAATCAGTTTTTTTTTTTTACGGTATATCCAATATACACTGTAAAGCATTGTTTATGTAACCCACACAATGTGGGCAAGAATGAATAAACAGACAACACAAGAGCTACTGCTTTGTAGAGAAGATTTAGTAGCAGTGTACATGAAATGTTCTGGTAACCATTTTCGTGCGCGATGAGAGATCTTTTTCAGCTCAGACACCACTAAACTGCACCTTGCTACAGCGTGGCAGGAATGATGAACATTAAGAAAATACAGATGAAGTTCTGAAACAATCGGATTAGAGCCACAACCACAGTCTTCTAGATCTGCACTAAGACAGTAGACTGTATCCATACTTGGCTATTGAGCACTTGAAATGTGGCTAGTCCAAACTGAGATGAGCCATAAGTATAAACTATACATTGGATTTCATAGACTTAGTGTGAACAAAAAATGTAAACTATATCATTAATAAATATTTTATACTTATTACATGATGAAATGATAAAATTTTCATTATAATGGCTTAACTGAAATTATTAAAATTGATTTCACCTGTTTCTCTTTACTTTTTAAATAAAGCTACTAGGAAATATAAAATTACATATGTTGTTTGCATTATATTTCTATTGATCAGTGCTGCTATATGGCATACTGAAATGACTCCAACCCTTCAATAGAGATTGATTGCTACGAACTTAAAACTTAAAGCCTCCATAAGCCAGTTTTAAGACCTAGTAATGAAAATACTAAAGCAAGAAAAAAATACTAGCCATGTGAAATAAGAACCATGTGAGACCTGGGAATCTTATAACAAGCTTCCCAGGTTGATTCAAAGCAAGGTCAGTTTTGAGAACCACTGTTTTATAGTCATTCCCAACAAATCCTTTCATGGTCTTCATAAATTTCCAAAAGAAAGAACACCTTTGAGGGACTGTTATAAAAGAAACCTGTACCCGGTGGGCTCTCCTTGACTATGAGTTGAGAGCAAAACTAGTTAAGCAACCTTCCTTCATAACTGTGGCTTAAAGAAGCACCTTGTCTGTTGAATGGGCTATAAGCAGAGAAAACTGAGGGAAATGTCCTATTGTGAAGTGTACCAACCTACATGTACATACATATTTTTCACCATGACAGATGTACTTTATAGCAACAGAACTTTTCTTTAAAGAGATACCCTCACTCTGTAATGAACTTTGCCTTAAATACAATGAGAATGGACACTACACACAGAAGTAACAAGTCACAGGAATTAAAAAAAATGGTATCGGTTATGAGAATGTGGAGGAAGAATCAGGTAATAAAAGTGTTATTTGTTTCTAACACAAGAGTAGAGGCAGAATTTTCATGTGTGTGAGAAAAACTGCTGCTTTATGTAATTATTTCAAAACTCTGTTTTAAAAATATGTTTCATTTTCCTTTTCAATATTTTTTCTGGTAAGCATACAAAAACTTTTGAAAATAAATTCTAAACCTCTGTCATCTAGATGAAAATAGTAAAAGCAGATGGAGCAAAGTTTCTGCTAGGATGACCTTCAAATAGAGAAGGTGATAGCACTTATATAAGTCAACAGGAAAAAGAAGAGCTAGGAACCATAAATTCCCGTTAGGAGTAAGGAGATTTTTCTGAGTAGGTCAGATAATTCCTTTCTTACAATTAAGAGGAAAATAAGGAAGTCGCATAAAGTCATCACAGAGCCCTACTCACAACTGGCATCTGCTCTAGACGTCCTGCCTATAGAAACATTGAGAAGCAAGAGTGCTTGAGACACACAGGAAGGCCTCCCTGACTAGGTTCCCACTCTTGGGT
>NW_021698189.1:0-16601 GCF_005190385.1 Monodon monoceros
CAGGTCCCGTCCCTATCCTTTTGTCTCTGTTTATTCGTTTTTCTTTTGCCCTACCCAGGTATGTGGGGGGTTTCTTGCCTTTTGGGAGGTCTGAGTTCTTCTGCCAGCGTTCAGTAGGTGTTCTGTAGGAGTTGTTCCACGTGTAGATG
The DNA here is from genome assembly GCF_005190385.1 of Monodon monoceros. Taxonomy (NCBI): domain Eukaryota; kingdom Metazoa; phylum Chordata; class Mammalia; order Artiodactyla; family Monodontidae; genus Monodon; species Monodon monoceros. The sequence continues at coordinate 150 of NW_021698189.1, forward strand.
TATTTCTGGTGTATCTGTGGGGAGGAAGGTGATCTCCGCGTCTTCCGCCATCTTCCCCAGCAGTCTCAGAATAAACTATTTTAAAAAATGCAAACAGAATTGTTTTTCTGATAGGAGATATATGGTGTTATCACATATGAAAATAAATGGGCATTCATCACTGTGGAAGATCCTCGCTTCAGGAAGCTTGGATGGGAGGCTCCAAATTACATTTGGGAGGTTCTAGTCTAAATAATATGAATGGGGTGAGGGCAAAAAAACTAAGGCAGTGTTAACTAATTGTCAACACAGTAGACATTGTGTTGTGTCTCACAGTGGGTTTTGGTTCTTCCAAGCCCCAGAGCCAGCCCAATTCTCATCCTTACTGCTAAAAATGAATCATTTCAAAATGTCTTGGCAGCTACTGATGCTGATGCAGGGCAGAAAGCAGCCATTGTAGCAGCAGCTACACCACCATAGTCTTGCTAATTTTCGATTTTTTTTTTTTTTTTTTGCATGTAGGAATCATTCTCCCTAAGAAAGCTTCCTTTTGGGTTCTGTGATATTTCCTTGCTTTCCTTTGTAGCAGTTTTGAAACTACAGGTGTCAGCTTATCGTCAGCAGACACCCCTGGTCTGGACTTAAGTAAACACTAGGCAGGGTGGGTGGGGTGGGGCGGGGTGGCTGCCTTGATGTCACTGCTGTGAACTCGTGACACATGTCCCAGATGTCTCCTGCATGGCTTGCTGATTCCTGGTGTAAATAATCTGGCTTCACCTATGGAAGAGCTAAGAGGCCAAGAGGACATATTGTTATTAAATGATTGGACTTCATTTGGTTTACTTAGAGGATAAGCACCTGTGATGTCAGCCCCTGCCAGTGAGAACCACCCAGGCAAAGCCCTTTAAAGAAATATCTTAGATTACTTATTGTTTCTACTCATCCTAAAAGTGTTTGTCTTCTAAAAGTACAGTCTTTTTGCTTAAACCTGTGGGATTGTGGACAAAATTTTATATGCTAGGAGAAAATTTTCTTATAGTTTTTTCTCCTCTTCATCATTGCGTATCAGGAATGATATACAAAACAACAGGTACAATATTAAACAGTATAGTGCCTAAATCTTTGTATTTGTATACAGGCTCAGCTGAGGAAAATAACTCTTAGTTTTATTATCACCTGAGATTCTGATAAGGAGAGCACTATTTGTTTGATGTATAAGAGTTTTATCACTGGGTGTGGCTATTCCTCCAGGTGGCATGGGGTCCTTCTTTGGACAATTGCTTTCTAATTTGCTTTTTACTGTAGGAAGTAGAAAAGAACTCTATTTTCAGATTAGTAAGGTAAAATCAGTCAAGTTAAGCAGCTTTCCCAAAGACCTGCAGCTACTAAGTGACTTACCTGAGGTTTGATTCCAGATATATCTAGCTCAAATTTATCCCAAATAGATCTGGCTCACTTATAAGCACACGAAAGCATAGAGTATCCAGTAAGTAGGCAGGAAGAGGACATCTCAGTGAAGGTCAGTGACAACCTCAAGGGCAGCTTGTGGGACACAGAAACAACCCTCATTCTTCTCCCATCTGATTGTCCTGGTGATAAGCAAACTTAGGGAAGGAAAAGTTAGTGGAGAGAGGAACAGCCATGACAGGGAGTTTCAACTCTGGCTAGAGGAGATATTTACCCGAGAAGAAATTGCTTTAAATGGGAAGATGCTGAGTTATTTTACTAAGCAAGGTTAACGCTGAGCTATTTTACAAGTTTTACATTTTGAGTGCAATAGGTTAGAAGGTAAGTTATGTTCAGACAATAACTAGAACTAGATTTTTCTTTTCTATATATGAGTTATAGTGTGTAAATTTCAACCTGACTGTGAATGTGTGTTGTATGTGCTTTTTAGGCAGCCAGAAACTATATTTATTCTGGCTGAATAATATATTTTGACTATAATAATTTCTCTTACGAGCTGAAGATTCTTATTTCCATCTGTCTCCTCTACAAATCTGCTGGAATTTTCCATATATCTGAAATTCAGCATGTCTAGAAGTGAAGTCATTGTTTCAACCTGAACTGGTTTTCTCCTAGTGGTCCTTATTTTGATAAGTGGCATTTAGCTAAGTTTCAAACACTGGTTCCATTCTCTTCTAACTCCCCCTCCTCTCCTTCAGCCAAAAGCTTTAATTGTAAATACGTCAAGATCTATCAATATATAGATGAAATTTGATAAATCTGAATTTGCTTATGCAAGTGGGGGCTGGTAAGTCTGAAATTTGTAGGGCAGGCTGGCAGGCTGGCAGCATCTTGGGCAGGACTGGATGATGGCAGTCTCAAGGCAGAATTTCTTCTTTCTCAAGGAAATTAGTGTTTCTTTTTTAAGGCTTTTATGACCTTCCCACTGATTGAATGAAGCCCACCTCATTATCCTCATTGTTGAGGAAATCTCCTTTACTTAAAGTCAACTGACTGTAGATGTTTAGCATATCTACAAAATATCTGTACAACAACACTATATTAAAATTCCATTCCATAACTAGGTACTATAGTCTAATCAAATAGATACATAAGAGTAACCATTATACATATACAATTTCTCAATAATTTTCTGAACACATCAGTAATCATTTATCAACAACTTACTGAGTTCTTGTTAGTTCCAGATATTATGTTTGTTGCTGTGGGAACATGAGAAGTAAGACATATTTCCTGTCCTTGATGAAATCACAGTTCTAGAAATTGAAACTGACATCTAATCAAATATATTATAATCACTGTAGAATGAACAAAGTGTTCCACCTCTGAAGAGGAGATGGTGACTATGCCATCTAGGGAGTTTACAAAAGAGATTTCTATTCAAAGCATCTCTAAATCTACTGTTTCAACCCACTGACACTGTAACCCGAGTCCTACTGGGTTACAGTGTTACCCAAGTCCTACTGTAACCCAAGTCCTCTTCAGCACCAGCTGGAAAATTGCTGTATCCTCCTAACTGATCTTCCCACCTCATTCTTGTCCTACCTCCACCTTGCCACCGAAATTATTTTGCTCTTATACAACTGATTATGTCTCTTTCTTGGTTAAAATGCAATGGCTCATCACTGCATATCAAGTCCAAATTCTTTAGTGTGGCATAAAAAATTTAGGACTAGATGGCCACATTCTATTCTTTTCAGATTCATTCAGCATTTCCTTTCCGTCAAACATAAACTCCATTTTCCAATTACAATAAACCACTTGAAATTCTCTGAACCTACGTTTCTTTTTTTCTTGTATCCAAGCATTTTCACACACTGTTCCCTTTGTCTGGAAAGCCTCCTTTCCCACTTTATCTAGCAAGATTTTATTTATTCTTCTAGTTTCAACCTAAATATCTCTTCTTCTGTGAGAGTTTCTTTATCTCTGAGCACATGCAGTTGCTCTCTCCTCTGTAGTCATTGTTGCTGATAGTGTTACATGCATATATTTCATTGGAATTGTTTGTCTTTCTCTTTTACTAGACTTTGAGCTCCACGGTAGCAATAACTACATTACTAATTTTGTATTATCCTCTCTCTTATGCCTAGATTCGGACCTGGAACATGTTAGATATTTAATATACTTGTGTATTTAATATATGTGTGAAAAACAATTGCACATTTTTCCAAACTAGTGCCCGAATGTTACTCCAAGTTAATGTTGGACATTAAAAATATCCTAATACTGTTTAAAGTCATTCTTAAAAATTAGGTATTGTTTCTTGCCCGTGAGATTGAGGCTGCACTCACATTCTGAAGATCTGAGTTCAAGTCTTTGCATCACTTACTATGTAATTTTTTGTTTGTTTGTTTACAATGACAGATAATTTATTATTCAACAAAAACAGAGGCATAAGGACTCAAGTAAAGAAATTAACAGAAAATATTTTACAAGGGACCTTGAAGATAGAGCCCGCGTTCTAGCGCCCACGCACCGCAGCTACTGGGCCCATGTGCTGCAATTACTGAAGCCCGCAGGCCTAGAGTCTGTGCTCCGCAGCAAGAGAAGCCACCTCAATGAGAAGCCCATGCACCACAGCGAAGAGTGGCCCCCGCTCGCCGCAGCTAGAGAGGGCCCACGTGTAGCAACAAAGACCCAATGCAGCCAAAAGTAAATAAGATTTTAAAAAAGTAAACTCAACCTATGCTTTTATCATTCTCAAAGAAAATCTGAAATCGTTTAATACACTGTGCATTCCTGAAGTTATGATGAAATCAAAATAAATCTTGAGGGCTTCCCTGGTGGCATAGTGGTTGAGAGTCCGCCTGCCGATGCAGGGGACACGGGTTCGTGCCCCGCTCCGGGAAGATCCCACATGCCGCGGAGCAGCTGCGCCCGTGAGCCATGGCCGCTGAGCCTGTGCGTCCGGAGCCTGTGCTCCGCAACGGCAGAGGCCACAACAGTGAGAGGCCCGCGTACCACAAAAATAAATAAATAAATCTTCACGTACCAGGTAGAACTGCTTGTCTTTTTCAAATAGTTCATATCTTAAATGACTATTTCAAATGAATTGTTTACAGCCCACCACTGGATTTTTTTGAATGGGGAGAACAACAGTCGTTCATCTCGAGGATGTCGGTCTTGATTTTACTGCACACCTGTTAGTACTTCTTGGCTCCTCAGGAAGTGCCAACCCACACCTTTGTTCTACTGAAAGGCTGTGCCCAATATAAGGATTTTCTTCTTTCCCTTAATTAAGTTACTATAATGCAATGCTGAAGAGCATGGGCTTTGAGCCAGCCATTCATGCCTCAGTCACTTTCTAAAGCCAGATAATGGGTGAGTTTTTTATTTTTCTGAATTGATTTCCTCACAGAGCTGGCATGCAGATCAAATGAGCCAATATGTGTAAAGCACTTTGCAGGATGCCAGGCACATGGTGGCACAAATATGGCTAAGAGTTATGACTCTTGAATTATAACTAGCTAGAAAATCTGAATGGTTGTTCTGTATCAAAAATAGATAACAAATGAGAACCGGCTGTATAGCACAGGGAACGCTACTAAGTGCTCTGTGGTGAGCTAAACGGGAAGGAAATCCAAAAAAGAGGGGATATATGTATACATAGAGCTGATTCACTTCACTGTACAGCAGAAACTAACACAACATTGTAAAGCAACTATACGCCAATAAAACAAAGAAAGAAAGAAACAAACAAACAAATGGAGATGATCCTGGGCAGAGTATTTCTAAGTTAACAATTCTATATTCCTAGTTTTATTTAAAAAACAAAAAACAAAAAGCCTCTGACTTGGAATAAAATGAAATAACCCAAAATTGGATGTCAAAATAAAAAAATTTGTGATCATTGAATAATTATTGAATGTTATAGTTGCAAGAGTCTGTACAAATGATCTAGGACAATATCCTCTGCTTAAAAATAAGGCACTTGAGACCTAGAGAGGGTAAGCTACTTGTCCATGGTTCTAGTATATCTAGAGAGTGTCAAGGTAGAAAGCCCCACTTTGGCTCATTCTTGGAAAGAAACATGACACAACTTTTTTCCTCCTTAGCTTCTTAATGCAGCAGATTTATCTTATAAATAGAGGAAACTATATTTTTCAAATGAGTTAAAATTTTTAATTATATCTATACAATATTTAAAATATTAAAGACTCATGAGAGTGAATAAAATATATACAGGACAGAACGCCACTACTAATTTATTCTCATTATTTTCTAATAACGTGTAGGTATATCAGATTGGATGAGTTTATTTGTAACTAGCTGACTGATTAATTTATATGGTGCCCGATTTAGGCACTCCCACTCTCTGCTCTTTGAGAACTTAGTGTCAGGAAGGAAAGTTGGCATTAAATTCAGAGCAGATGTGCAATCACTTCCTCCTCTCTAGCTTGGCTTGAGCTATTGGTACAATCACTAGTCTACCCTAACTTTCAATTTTTGGATCACTGCCTTAAAAAATAATAACATTCAGAATGAGACTCCAGTTCAGAAACCCTGCCCCCAGTGGGATGATCCTTCTCGTGTTTCGTTGACTGGAAATTCTGGGAGAAGCAGACAGGTTGGAAAGGCACATAGTTAATATAATTTCTCTTCTTTGTGTAGTATCATGAGTGCTATTTCCATAAGGAAGTCTCCCTACTGATATACACCTTGCTCATAAAGCTTATTCTATGGGTCCAACCCTGATTTTATTTCCTCTTTTGGGTGCATAATACCTACTTGTCAACTGGAGTGGCTATTCATTGTGTGTGATCTTTTCATTTTGAGTCTCTTAGGCAAGTTTAAGCAAACAGCAAATGCTGAAATGAGTTTCCCCAAAGTTTAAACATGCTAATGGCTTATAGAATCTGTCCAACTTGGTAGAGCAATGTCTTCATTCTAGCTGAGCAGATTTTGTGGAGTCTTCTTAGAGTTTTCCGCTTGATTTCTCTGTTGTCATTTGGTTTAGCTATTATATTTATTATGCTTTAAAAGAAGAAGAGACATCAGTTCAACAGTAAAATCTATGGGCAGTATTCTGGAAGAGCCACAGAAAGTCATATGAGTCAAAATGCTGAGTTGTAAACATGGCATCACAAACCTAAGAGTAGGTCTATTTGAAGTAGGGATAGAATGAAGATATGGTTTAGCCATTTGAATTTATGAAATGAAGTCTTGTCACTTTAACATTAGAAGGTGGTTCAAATAATCTAGAAATCAATGAGAGAATCACTCACTTGAACTCTGAGACTAACAAATGTCAACTTTTTGAGAGAAGGTGCCATTAGGAATATTTTACAATGTCTATCCCAGCAGGAACTAGCTTCTTTCCACTTGAATAAGTGTATTCAACCTCTCTCTGGGCTTCTCCTATAGCAGGATCTCTGGGTCTGTAATGAGATCAGACTTTTAAGTTACCACTAAGTGAACACCATTTAGCATTTTCATTCCTCTAAAAGAACTCATCAAGTAATTGCCCTCTAATAGCAGTCAAGCAGGATGACAAGTAAGATGAGGCATCACGAAGCTAATGAAAATTTAAAGTGGTCCCCATTTTCCATTGGCTTGGGAGAAGCTTATCAGAGCAATGACATGTCCCACAGAAAATGACATGCCCCCTAAAATGATCGAAGCAGAGACATACAGAAGCCAACATAAAGTCATCTTGTTCCCCAAAGCATAGCAGTGGCTTACACTTTACAAATTAAAAAACAAAAAGTCAGAGATTAAGATCCTTATATCTGAATAGAACTGATCTTGTCTACAAGCCAGCATCTGATACAAAGATGAAGTTATCGCTAAAGCTATCTGATTTTAGGTACTGTGTCAGGCCTACATATTTCTGGACCTGTCCCAGGATATTTTCCTTTGCTCTAACTTCTAGTCCTAAAACACTTAAGTTGTATATTAAGGAAGGAAAGATATTTTCTTTAGTTTGGGTTTACCCCAAATCAGACCTTGAGACAGTAAAATAACTACATATATTTTATTTGGGAGGTGATTCTAGAAAGCACAAGAGATGGTGTGGGGTAACTGAGAGAGAAAAAGTAGAAAAGCCAATGAAGAGAGCATGAATGAGTGGGTTACCAGCGTGGACAACTGGGGCTCAATTCTGGGGATCTTCTGAGAAATCATGTGGAATGTACTTCGGTGTTATCTCATCAGTGGAAGAGGAAACTGGCTTATTTATTCGACAACTCTCATCCCTCATTGGTTGAGGGTTACCTGGCATCTTGGACTACATTGCATACACATCAAACAAGCTCTTGTGGCACTGGAAAAAGCCCCAGATAGAGAAACGGAAGGAATTAACACTTGAGAGCTCCATGCTCACGTCCTAATCACCTCCCAAAGGCCCCACCTCCAAACATCATCACACTGGGGATTAGGTTTCAACATAGGAATTTTGGAGGGAGGGATACAAACATTCAGTCTATAGAATTTTTCCCCTGGACCTTCCAAATTCATGTCCTTTTCACATACAAAATACATTCAATTCACCCCAACAACCCTAAAAGTCCTAACTTATTCCAGCATCAACGCTAAAGTCTAAAGTCCAAAGTCTCATTTAAATATCATCTAAATCAGATAGCGGTGAGACTTGAGGTAAGGTTTATCCAGAGGAAAACTTCCTCTCCAGCTCTGAACCTGTGAAACCAAACAAATTACAGTAAGTCCCCCACATACAAATGAGTTTTGTTCCGAGAGCGCATTCGTGTGTCTAATTAGTTCGCTAAGTCCAACAAAGTTAGCCTAGGTACCCAACTAACACAATCGGCTATATAGTACTGTACTGTAATAGGCTTATAATACTTTTCACACAAATAATACATTAAAAAGACACAAAAAGTAAAGAAACCATTTTTAATCTTACAGTACAGTACCTTGAAAAGTACGGTAGTGCAGTACAACAGCTGGCATACAGGGGCTGGCATCAAGTGAAGAGGCAAGAAGTGTTACTGACTGGAGGAGAGAGAGGAGGTGGGAGATGGTAGAGCTGAGGATCCTCAGCAATAGGAGACGGAGGGCAAGCTGCAGTTTCACTCACGCCTGATGTTGATGGCTGGCATTCAATTCTATCTACCCTCTTGAAAAAACGATCTAGTGATGTCTGGGTAGTAGATGTTTTTTCTCATCATAGATGACACGGTAGCACTGGATTGCATTCTAAACGGCTGCTGCAGCCTTCATTGCAGCAACCACTTGTAGAGGATGCACACACGTGACAATGTGCGCCAGACACGTGAACTAACTTACGTGATTGGACATGCGAACACACGTTCGCGTCTTTGAAAGTTCGCAACTTGAAGTTTCGTATATAGGTGACCTACTGTATATGCTTCCAAAATGCACTGGTGGGACAGACATAGGACAGACATTCCTATTTAAAAAGAGGGATATAGGTAAAAAGTATTAAATCAATTAAAGAAGCCATGAGACTGAGGTGGCTTTAATGCCACAGTAGCCTACATAAATGGACCAAAACTTAAATGTGTAACGCCTCAGGGTTAAGAAATTGAAACCTAAGGACTACCAATCACAAACAGCCAGCTAAGCTTTCCCAAATAAGGCAACTGCTTAAACTGTAGCCAATCAAATAATTGCTATGCTTTGCTTCTGCATCTTCTATATAAAAGTTTTTCCTCTAGCTTCTGTTGGTGAAGTGATTCTAACTACTTCTGGTTTGGTGCCACCTGATTCCAACTAATTTTTGTTCAAATAAATTCTGAAAATTTTTAATATGCCTCAGTTTATCTTTTTTTTTTTTTGCGATACGTGGGCCTCTCACTGTTGTGGCCTCTCCTGTTGCGGAGCACAGGCTCCGGACGCGCAGGCTCAGCGGCCATAGCTCACGGACCCAGCCGCTCCGTGGCATGTGGGATCTTCCCGGAGCGGGGCACGAACCCGTGTCCCCTGCATCGGCAGGCGGACTCTCAACCACTGCGCCACCAGGGAAGCCCACCTCAGTTTATCTTTTAACAGAAGAAAGGAGTGATAGGTCCCAAGCAAGTCCAAAACCTAACGGAGCAAATTCCATTAGACCATGTCTCAAGAACAGTCCTCTTGAACTCAGTGTTCTGCCTTCCATATCCACAGGGGGTGGCAATTTTACCCCCACCACTTGGTGGGGCTCCACACATGCCATGGCTCTCTGCTGGGGCTCCGAAGCTCTGGCAGTTTGGGGTCCTATTCCCGTGGCTCTGCCAGGTGGCCCTTTGAAACCTAGGTGAAGGCATCCACACCCCCAAGCCTGTGCACTCTGACCTGTGATGGAAGTGGCAACGCTGAAGATCTCTGAATTGCTTTCAGAGTCATCCTTCCATTGTTGCAAAGAATGACACCTGGTTTCTATAGAGATGACTGATCCATACTAATCTCCTTATGAAAAGGTCACTTGGGTGGTGATATTTACCTAAATAAAAAAATAAGCAATGTTTTAGTATCTATTTGGCAGTCATTCTTCTTAAGAGCTGAAATCTAGGAGAAAATTAATTGTGTTGATATGTTTGTCAAAAAAAAAAAAAGGAAAGAAAAGGTCACTTGGCCACACCCTCAGTGTTCTTATTTTTTACAGTATGGATAGGCTGAGAATTTCCCAAATGTCTAAGTTCTGCTTCATTTTTTTTTTTTTGCGGTACGCGGGCATCTCACCGCCGTGGCCTCTCCCATTGCGGAGCACAGGCTCCGAATGCGCAGGCTCAGCAGCCATGGCTCACGGGCCCAGCCGCTCCGCGGCATGTGGGATCCTCCCAGACCGGGGCACGAACCCGTGTCCCCTGCATCGGCAGGCGGACTCTCAACCACTGCACCACCAGGGAAGCCTTCTGCTTCATTTTTGATTAACAGTTCCATCTTTAAGTAATTTCCCCTCTTCTCACATTTTACTATAAGCAATCAGTAGGAGTCAAGTCGCACCTTCAAACCTTGCTTAGAAATCTCTTTGGCTAAAGATAAAATTTCATAGCTTGCAATTTCTACCTTCTATAAAACACCAGCACATGAACACAATTCAACGAAATTCTTTGCCGTTTTATAACAAGGATAGCCTTTCCTCCAGTTTCCAATAACATGTTCCCCATTTCCATCTGAGACATCATCCAAATGGCCTTTATGGTTCATATATTTCTATCAACATTCTGTTTATGATTCCTTAGGTATTCTCTAAGAAGTTGAGGCTTTCTTGACAGCTCTCCTTTTTCCCTTCTGAGCTCTCACCAGAATTGCCCTTAATAGTCCGTTCATGGCAAAGGAGACTTCTGCTATAATGAAACTCAAAATTCTTCCAGCCTCTACCCATTACCTAGTTCCAAAGCTGCTTCCACATTTTTAGATATTTGTTGCAACAGTACCCCACTTCTTGGTACCAATTTCTCTCTTAGTCTGTTTAGGCTGCTATAACAGAATACCATATACTGGGTGGCTTATAAACAACAGAAATTTATTTCTCACAGTTCTGGAGGCTGGAAAGTCCAAGATCAAGGTGCTAGCATGGTTGTGTTCTGGTGAGGGTGATTTTCCTGGTTATTAGACAGCATGTTCCTGCTGTATTCTTACATAGTAGAAGAGGCTAAGGATCTCTGTGGGATCACTTTGATAAGAAGGCTAATTCCATTCATGAAGGCTCCACTGTCATGACCCAATCACCTCCCAAAGACCCCACTCTTCCAACCATCACCTCTGAGGGTCAGGATTCAACATTTGAGTCAAAATGTTCATAGCATAACAGTGTGTGTCTTTCCTCTGCCCTCCCTTTACTCTTTAGTATTCCCCAGTTTTCTACCTTGGTTCTTCTCTTTTCATGAGACATAAGCTCCCTGGTAATGTCACCAAAGCCACGTTTTTCATCATCTCCTGATGACTCTCAAAATTTTACAAGTAAGGTGACTGAAAAATACCCCAATCTAATGTCTCCTAGTAAGATAATTGGAGCAAAAGCCAAAAAAGTCATTATCCTTGGTCTTTGGAATTCCCAGGCTGGAAGGTTAGGTTTATTGAAAAATCGAATTTGCATGTATGTATATCCTTGGGTTATAATAACTACCTCCAGAAGCCAATTATAGGAATTAGAAGTAGTCTAACGCAGTTATTATTTTATTTGAAGAGGAGTATTGAAATTTGTTTTATGCTGCACAAAGAACTTGTTTGATGTATATTTCATGAGCCCTGGTTGAGAGGGAACATTTCATATTGGAATATATGAAAGCTTCTAATCAAACATGTATGTCAGCAAGAGTTTTCTTTTGTGGAAGAAAGTTAATATAATAAGAAAGTAAAGAGGGGATAATAATGCTCTGAAGATGCTAATCCATTTTGGACAAGATACAGGGCAGGGAGAATCCCCAGTAATGAACTGATCTTGACATCTGGGTTGAAGTCAGGAGCCTGGGCCACATAAGTGGCTTTTGACATTGGCTTCTGCAAGGTGCCTCTTAACCTCCCCTTCTCTTAGCTAACTCTTAGCTAACCTGCTTAGTGACACAGCAGCTGTGTCACAGCAGCTAAATGGTTGCCTTTAAATTTCTTAGGACACTTTTACATTTGATTGGGAGAAAACAACGCAGTTTAGTTTAAATGAATATAGTATCTAATGTGAGCAATTTCCGAAGGGGAGATAGGTGCTTTAAAATGTGTTCATTTCATTTGGTATGATATATTTGTTAGCCTCTGTCTTTCTGGCTATTCCAAGCTGTGTCTGGCTATAAACTCATATTCTCCCTGGAAAAGGAATTAATTTTCACAGGGCCTGTGTGTGACTTAAAAGCTTTCAACAAAGCTTCCCTTTCTCTACCCTCCTCATGTTTGACATGGCTGATCGGAGACTAGAATAAATCTGGTGTTCTAGTAATGACTACTGCACTCGATTTCAACTTCTTTACCTCTGTACAGTTCTCCCTACCCTGTCCCACTACGTTCTTTTCCATCCATAGACTCGGCATCTGGTGCACAAGGGAAGAACTTTGGGTTTTTGACAAGCTCAGAAGACCAAACATCCAAAAATCCTCATCTGTTATTCTTTTCCTACGTTTTTGGGCCAATCCCCAGGTCTGGGTATCGACCCAGGATCTGTTCTCATTCAGTCTAAGTAGTGTCTTTGTCTTGTCTCCCCCTCTTTCCAGAACTGGAGTCCTGACTTCAACTATTTGACTAGCTGGGCCAGTTACCCTAAGATTGAACCAATCTTCTGTTTGGGGGGGTCATATTTATTGATCTCTTGTAAAGCAACTATTTCTTGCTTGGGAATCTAATGTGCAGCAATCTCCTGGTTACTCCATCCTACCTTCTTGATTGAAAACCATGCTGCTAACTAGTTCCAGAACCTCTGTTGTGAGAGTTGGGTCCTAAAACACTGTGTCTTGACCACATGGGCCTCCTCTCTTGAACGGCCTGGGAATCTGTTCTCTGACTCCCTCTTTCTTGCTTGAGTCTCAGTCTTGTCCTTATTCTGCCCTTTCTCCCAACTCTTCACCTCCCTTCTGGCACATTGTTGCTTTTCAACCATCTGTTGAGTAATTATACAATAATTTGAGTTAATAAAGTATAAACACACTAACATTCATTTATTATAAAAATCTGATTTTTTTAAACATCTTTATTGGAGTATAATTTCTTTACAATGGTGTGTTAGTTTCTGCTTTACAACAAAATGAATCAGTTATATATATACATATGTTCCCATATGTCTTCCCTCTTGCGTCTCCCTCCCTCCCACCCTCCCTATCCCACTCCTCCAGGCGATCACAAAGCACTGAGCTGATCTCCCTGTGCTATGCGGCTGCTTCCCACTAGCTATCTACCTTACGTTTGGTAGTGTATATATGCCCATGCCTCTCTCTCAATTTGTCACAGCTTACCCTTCCCCCTCCCCATATCCTCAAGTCCATTCTCTAGTAGGTTTGTGTCTTTATTCCTGTCTTACCCCTAGGTTCTTCATGACATTTTTTTCCCCTTAAATTCCATATATATGTGTTAGCATATGGTATTTGTCTTTCTCTTTCTGACTTCACTCTGTATGACAGACTCTAGGTCTATCCACCTCATTACAAATAGCTCAATTTCATTTCTTTTTATGGCTAAGTAATATTCCATTGTATATATGTGCAACATGTTCTTTATCCATTCATCTGAGGATGGATACTTCGGTTGTTTCCATCTGTGGGCTATTGTAAATAGAGCTGCAATGAACATTTTGGTACATGACTCTTTGAATTATGGTTTTCTCAGGGTATATGCCCAGTAGTGGGATTGCTGGGTCATATGGTAGTTCTATTCTTAGTTTTTTAAGGAACCTCCATACTGTTCTCCACAGTGGCTGTATCAATTTACATTCCCACCAACAGTGCAAGAGTGTTCCCTTTTCTCCACACCCTCTCCAGCATTTATTGTTTCTAGATTGTTTGATGATGGCCATTCTGACTGGTGTGAGATGATATCTCATTGTAGTTTTGATTTGCATTTCTCTAATGATTAATGATGTTGAGCATTCTTTCATGTGTTTGTTGGCAGTCTGTATATCTTCTTTGGAGAAATGTCTATTTAGGTCTTCTGCCCATTTTTGGACTGGGTTGTTTGTTTTTTGTTATTAAGCTGCATGAGCTGCTTATAAAATTTGGAGATTAATCCTTTGTCAGTTGCTTCATTTGCAAATATTTTCTCCCATTCTGAGGGTTGTCTTTTGGTCTTGTTTATGGTTTCCTTTGCTGTGCAAAAGCTTTGAAGTTTCATTAGGTCCCATTTGTTTTTTTTGTTTTTTTTAGTTTCCATTTCTCTAGGAGGTGGGTCAAAAAGGATCTTGCTGTGATTTATGTCATAGAGTGTCCTGCCTATGTTTTCCTCTAAGAGTTTGATAGTTTCTGGCCTTACATTTAGGTCTTTAATCCATTTTGAGCTTATTTTTGTGTATGGTGTTAGGCAGTGATCTACTCTCATACTTTTACCTGTACCTGTCCAGTTTTCCCAGCACCACTTATTGAAGAGGCTGTCCTTTCTCCACTGTACATTCCTGCCTCCTTTATCAAAGATAAGGTGACCATATGTGCGTGGGTTTATCTCTGGGCTTTCTATCCTGTTCCATTGATCTATCTTTCTGTTTTTGTGCCGGTACCATACTGTCTTGATTACTGTAGCTTTGTAGTATAGTCTGAAGTCAGGGAGCCTGATTCCTCCAGCTCCGTTTCTCGTTCTCAAGATTGCTTTGGCTATTCGGGGTCTTTTGTGTTTTCATACAAATTGTGAAATTTTTTGTTCTAGTTCTGTGAAAAATGCCAGTGGTAGTTTGATAGGGATTGCATTGAATCTGTAGATTGCTTTGGGTAGTAGAGTCATTTTCACAATGTTGATTCTTCTAATCCAAGAACATGGTATATCTCTCCATATATTTGTATCATCTTTAATTTCTTTCATCATTGTCTTATAATTTTCTGCATACAGGTCTTTTGCCTCCTTAGGTAGGTTTATTCCTAGATATTTTATTCTTTTTGTTGTAATGGTAAATGGGAGTGTTTTCTTGATTTCACTTTCAGATTTTTCATCATTACTGTATAGGAATGCCAGAGATTTCTGTGCATTAATTTTGTATCCTGCTACTTTACCAAATTCATTGATTAGCTCTAGTAGTTTTCTTGTAGCATCTTTAGGATTCTCTATGTATAGTATCATGTCATCTGCAGACAGTGACAGCTTTACTTCTTCTTTTCTGATTTGGATCCCTTTTATTTCCTTTTCTTCTCTGATTGCTGTGGCTAGAACTTCCAAAACTATGTTGAATAAGAGTGGTGAGAGTGGGCAACCTTGTCTTGTTCCTGATCTTAGTGGAAATGCTTTCAGTTTTTCACCACTGAGGACGATGTTGGCTGTGGATTTGTCATATATGGCCTTTACTATGTTGAGGAAAGTTCCCTCTATGCCTACTTTCTGCAGGGTTTTTATCATAAATGGGTGTTGAATTTTGTCGAAAGCTTTCTCTGCATCTATTCAGATGATCATATGGCTTTTCTCCTTCAGCTTATTAATATGGTGTATGACGTTGATTGATTTGCGTATATTGAAGAATCCTTGCATTCCTGGAATAAACCCCACTTGATCATGGTGTATGATCCATTTAATGTGCTGTTGGATTCTGTTTGCTAGTATTTTGTTGAGGATTTTTGCATCTATGTTCATCAGTGATATTGGACTGTAGATTTCTTTCTTTGTGACATCTTTGTCTGGTTTTGGTATCAGGGTGATGGTGGCCTCATAGAATGAGTTTGGGAGTGTTCCTCCCTCTGCTATATTCTGGAAGAGTTTGAGAAGGATAGGTGTTAGCTCTTCTCTAAATGTTTGATAGAATTCGCCTGTGAAGCCATCTGGTCTTGGGCTTTTGTTTGTTGGAAGATTTTTAATCACAGTTTCAATTTCAGTGCTTGTGATTGGTCTGTTCATATTTTCTATTTCTTCCTGATTCATCTTGGCAGGTTGTGCATTTTTAAGAATTTGTCCATTTCTTCCAAGTTGTCCATTTTATTGGCATAGAGTTGTTTGTAGTAATCTCTCATGATCTTTTGTATTTCTGCTGTGTCAGTTGTTACTTCTCCTTTTTCCTTTCTAATTCTATTGATTTGAGTCTTCTCCCTTTTTTTCTTGATGAGTCTGGCTAATGGTTTATCAATTTTGTTTATCTTCTCAAAGAACAAGCTTTTAGTTTTATTTATCTTTGCTATTGTTTCCTTCATTTCTTTTTCATTTATTTCTGATCTGATATTTATGATTTCTTTCCTTCTGCTAACTTTGGGGTTATTTTGTTCTTCGTTCTCTAATTGCTTTAGGTGCAAGGTTAGGTTGTTTATTCGAGATGTTTCCTGTTTCTTAAGGTAGGATTGTATTGCTATAAACTTCCCTCTTAGAACTGCTTTTGCTGCATCCCATAGATTTTGGGCCGTCGTGTCTCCATTGTCATTTGTTTCTAGGTATTTTTTTATTTCCTCTTTGATTTCTTCAGTGATCACTTCGTTATTAAGTAGTGTATTGTTTAGCCTCCAT
>NW_021698190.1:0-3287 GCF_005190385.1 Monodon monoceros
GTGTCCATGGACAGATGAATGGATAAAGAAGATGTGGCACATATATACAATGGAATATTACTCAGCCATAAAAGGAAACGAAATTGAGTTATTGGTAGTGAGGTGGATGGACCTAGAGTCTGTCATACAGAGTGAAGTAAGTCAGAAAGAGAAAAACAAATACCGTATGCTAACACATGTATATGGAATCTAAAAAAAAAAAGGCTCTGAAGAACCTAGGTGCAGGACAGGAATAAAGACATAGAGAATGGACTTGAGGACATGGGAAGGGGGAAGGGTAAGCTTGGATGAAGTGAGAGAGTGGTGTGGACATATATACACTACCAAACGTAAAATGGCTAGCTAGTGGGAAGCAGCCACATAGCACAGGGAGATCAGCTCGGTGCTTTGTGACCACCTAGAGGGGTGGGATAGGGAGGGTGGGAGGGAGACGCAAGAGGGAGGAGATATGGGGATATATGTATATGTATAGCTGATTCACTTTGTTAAAAAGCAGAAACTAACACACAATTGTAAAGCAATTATACTCTGATAAAGATGTTAAAAAAAAAATAATGCTGGTCAGGGCTTCCCTGGGGGTGCAGTGGTTGGGAGTCTGCCTGCCAGTGTGGGGGAAACAGGTTGGGGCCCTGGTCCAGGAGGATCCCACATGCTGTGGAGCAACTGGGCAGGTGTGCCACAGCTGCTGAGCCTGCGCTCTGGAGCCCGCAAGCCACAACTACTGAGTGCACATGCCACGACTACTGAGGCCCGCGCGCCTGGAGGCCATGCTCTGCAACAGGAGAGGCCACTGCAGCGAGAGGCCCGCACACCACAGTGAAGAGTGGCCTCCAATCGACGCAACTGGAGAGGGCCTGTGCACAGCAGCGAAGACCCAACACGGCCAAAAATGAATAAATAAAATAAATCCATTCATTAAAAAATATATACTGATCAAAAGAAACCAGACACAAAAGAAATAAACTGTATTCTTGGATTTATGAAGTTCTTGACCAGCCAAAACTATCCATAGTGATAAAAATCAGACCAGTGGTTGCCTGGGGCAGGAGTTGAAGGGGTGATTGGTTGCAAAGGTGGCATGAGGGAACATTTTCTATATCTTGATTGTGGCGGTTGTTATAAGAGTACATATATATATGTATATACACACGTGTATATTAAACTGAAACTGTACATTTAAAATGGATGCATTAAAATGAATGTTAATTTTACTTCAGTTAAAAAAAAGTCTAATAGACTAAAGAAAAATAATAACCAAATGCACTGTGTGAATTCCAGCTGGATCCTGATTTGGTGAAAACACACCTATAAAAGATTTTTAAGATGACTGGGCAATTGTGAATATGGTCTGGCTATTAGATAATATTACAGAACGATTGTTGATAGTCTCAGGTGTGATAATGTTATTTTGGTTGGGTAGAATCATGTCCTTACTCTAAGGAGATGCATGCTGAAGTATTTAGGATTGAAATGTCATGATGTCTGCAACTTATTTCAAATGGTTCAATAAGAACAAAAACATGTACACAAATACACACAGAGAGATGAAACAAACCTAACAGATGTTAATACATGTTGAAAAGACGAAGGGCATATAGAGTTTCATTGTGCTTTCAACTTTTATGACTTTTCTACATTTCCCACCAACTTTCAATAATAATAATAATAATAGCTATTATTACTACTGTGGGAAGAAAAGTTAATGTTGAGGTGTTATGGCTTGCCCCAAAGTCTACAAATTCTTCTTTAGAGGACACTTATGAAGACATGGCTAGAGTCATAATTTTCTCCAAGTTCTTCTAAGTGCTTGTTTTTGAACAGAATCCCGGAAACGAAGAGCGTTACAAATACCTGATTGCAGCTCTGGTGGCTTTCCGGCTCTCTTGGTAGCTTGCTGGGGCAGGGAGGGTCTCGAAACATGTTGTGTCAGGGACACCCAGGCAGGGGCCACTTCTCTGCTGCCCTTGGTAGGAGGGAGGTGAATGGATAACTAGTTACCCTCCCTTCCCCCCGCACTGTTGAACCCTTCTCTGAGCCTGCACAGGCGTTCCCCAGCTGAATCCTGCCAGCCAAACCAAGTCTCAGGGAAAACAAGACACAGGTGGCCCTGTTTGCTAAACAGTGAAAAGCAGGCTTATGCAGGCACCTTACAAAAGGCTACACACCCCTTACAAAAGGTTACATTTTGGCATTAAAATGTCTCTCTTCAGACCTCAAAATCACCAGTAGCCTGAGACAGTGCCCAGAGCCTTGGGCAGGTGAGGTCTTGGAGCTGGTGAGGGAAGGGTAGGAAATCTGGAAGTTCTTCCTTAGGAAGGCCCACCTTCAGCAAGTAGGGGGCAGAGCCAGGGAAGGGAGGAGTCTGATGGGGGAACGTGTGATAAACGTGGGAAATGTTACATGAGCGTTTCTGAGGTTAAGGGCTGAAAATAGTTCACTGGATCGGGGCTGCTGGGTGGGCTTGGGGCTCAGGGCCTTAGTAATTTCCTTAGGTAAGGGCTGGGGGGTAAGTAGAAGGGCTTAGAGATTGCCCAGGAAGGAGGGAAATGGGGGCACAAGGTGCAAAGGATTCTTCAAGAAGGTGGGTGCAACACCGTGCTGGTTGTGGTAGAGGGCGTGAGGTTGGGGAAAGGAGGAGAGGGTTTCAGTGTCTGGAGACCTGAGTATGCCCAGAGACCGAGTGGAGAGACTGGGACAGAGGAAGTGGGATAGTTAAGAAAGCCAACGGTTAAGGATGAGATCATAACCCACGTGGAGGGCAGTTTAGCAAGAAGAGACTTCTCTGAGATGGAGGGAGAGAAAGAGGGGGCAAAGACGTGTGGGTGTTTTGAAGTCCTGGGTAGATACCAAGGCCACCCAGCCAGTTTACCCACTACACATTCTACTTTCATATCTTTAGAAATAAGAGTGACATGACATTAATCACAGCAAGATCCTTTTTGACCCTCCTCCTAGAGAAATGGAAATAAAACCAAAAATAAACAAATGGGACCTAACGAAACTTAAAAGCTTTTGCACAGCAAAGGAAACCATAAACAAGACAACCCTCAGAATGGGAGAGAATATTTGCAAATGAAGCAACTGACAAAGGATTAATCTCCAAAATTGACGAGCAGTTCATGCGGCTCAATATCAAAAAAACAAACAACCCAATCCAAAAATGGGCAGAAGACCTAAATAGACATTTCTCCAAAGAAGATATACAGATTGCCAACAAACGCATGAAAGAATGCTCTACACCACTAATCATTAGAGAAATGCAAATCAAAACTACAATGAGGTATCAT
>NW_021698191.1:0-17773 GCF_005190385.1 Monodon monoceros
GCAAATCAAAACTACAATGAGATATCATCTCACACCAGTCAGAATGGCCATCAACAAAAAATCTAGAAACAATAAATGCTGGAGAGGGTGTGGAGAAAAGGGAACACTCTTGCACTGCTGGTGGGAATGTGAATTGGTTCAGCCACTATGGAGAATAGTATGGAGGTTCCTTAAAAAACTACAAACAGAACTACCATATGCCCCAGCAATCCCACTACTGGGCATATACCCTGAGAAAACCAAAATTCAAAAAGAGTCATGTACCAAAATGTTCACTGCAGCTCTATTTACAATAGCCCGGAGATGGAAACAACCTAAGTGTCCATCATCGGATGAATGGATAAAGAAGATGTGGCACATATATACAATGAAATATTACTCAGCCTTAAAAAGAAACGAAATTGAGCTATTTGTAATGAGATGGATAGACCTAGAGTCTGTCATACAGAGTGAAGTAAGTCAGAAAGAAAAAGACAAATACCGTATGCTAACACATATATATGGAATTTAAGAAAAAAAAAAATGTCATGAAGAACCTAGGGGCAAGACAGGAATAAAGACGCAGACCTAGTGGAGAACGGACTTGAGGATATGGGGAGGGGGAAGGGTGAGCTTTGACAGGGCGAGAGAGAGTCATGGACATACACACACTAACAAACGTAGTAAGGTAGATAGCTAGTGGGAAGCAGCCGCATGGCACAGGGATATTAGGTCGGTGCTTTGTGACAGCCTGGAGGGGTGGGATAGGGAAAGTGGGAGGGAGGGAGACGCAAGAGGGAAGACATATGGGAACATATGTATATGTATAACTGATTCACTTTGTTATAAAGCAGAAACTAACACACCATTGTAAAGCAATTATACCCCAATAAAGATGTTAAAAAAAATAAATAAATAAAAAAAATAAAAATAAAAGTGCTACTCCAGTGAACACATGAATGATAGAAAAGCAAAACAGTCTTAATGCTGATATGGAGAAAGTTTTAGTGGTTTGGATAGAAATCAAACCAGACGCAACATTCCCTTAAGCCAAAGCCTAATCCAGAGCAAGATTTTAACGCTCTTCAATTCTGTGAAGGCTGAGAGAGATGAGGAAGCTGCAGAGGAAAAGTCTGAAGCAAGCAGAGGTTGGTTCATGAGGTTTAAGGAAAGAAGCTGTCTCAGTAACATCAAAGTACAAGGTGAAGCAGCAAATCCTGATGTAGAAGCTGCAGCAAGTTGTCCAGAAGCTCTAGCTAAGATAATTAATGAAGGTGACTACAGCTAAACAAGAGATTTTCCATGTAGACAAAATAGTCTTCTATTGGAAGAAGATGCCATCTAGGACTTTCATAGCTAGAGAAGAGAAGTCAATGCCCAACTTCAAAAGCCTCAAAGCACAGACAGACTGTCTTGTTAGGGGTTAATGCAGCTGGTGACTTTAAGTTGAAGCCAAAGCTCCTTTACCATTCTGAAAGTCCTAGGATCCTTAAGAATTACGCTAAATCTACTCTGCCTGTGCTCTATAAATGGGATGACAAAGCCTGGGTGAAAGCACATCTCTTGGCAACATGGTTTATTGAATACTTTAAGTCCACTTTTGAGACTTGCTGCTCAGAAAAAAAGATTCCTTTCAAAATATTAGTGTTTGTTGACAAATTACCTGGTTACTCAAGAGCTCTGATGAAGATATACAATGAAATTAATGTTGTTTTTATGCCTACTAACGTAACATCCATTCTGCAGCCCATGGATCAAGGAGTTCTATCATGTAAGAAATACATTATAGCTGCTATAGGTCATGATTCCTCTGATGGGTATGGGAAAAGTAAATTGAAAACCTTCTGGAAAGTATTCAATATTTTTGATGCCATTAAGAACATTCCTGATTCATGGGAAGAGGTCAAAATATCAACATTAACAGGAGTCTGAATTAGTTGATTCCAACCCTCATGAATGACTTTGAGGGGTTCAATGCATCAGTGGAGGAAGTGACTGCAGAAGTGATGGAGATAGCAAGAGAGCTAGAATTAGAAGTGGAGCCTGAGGATGTGACTAAATTGCCACAATCTCATGATAAAACTTTAAAGAATGAAGAATTGCTTCTTATGGATGAGCAAAGAAAGTCGTTTCTTCTGATGGAATCTATTCCTGGTGAAGTTGCTGTGAAGACTGTTGAAATGATACCAAAGGATTTCGAATATTACATAAATTTAGTTGATAGAACAGGGGCAGGGTTTGAGAGGACTGACTCCAATTTGAAAGAAGTTCTACTGTGAGTAAAATGCTTTCAAACAGCACTGCATGCTACAGAGAAATCGTTTGTGAAAGAAAGAGTCAATTGATGTGGTAAACTTTATTATTTTCTTATTTTCAGAAACTGCCCAGCCACCCCAACCTGTAGTATTCACCACCCTGAGCAGTCGGCAGTCATCAACATCAAGGCAAGACACTCCACCAGCAAAAAGATTATGGCTCACTGAAGGCTCAGATGATGGTTAGCATGTTTTAGCAATACAGTATTTTTGAATTAAGGTATGTACATTGTTTTGTTAGACAAAATGTTATTGCACATTTAATAGACTACGGTAGAGTGTAAACATAAATTTATATGCAAGGGGAAACCAAAAAAAATCATGTGACTCTCTTTGTTGCCTTATTCTCTTTATTGAGGTGTTCTGGAACCAAACCAGCAATATACTATTTTCTTGGTTAAGGAGATTGTCAATGTCAGATTTCACCATAGTTTGGGTCCTAAGTCTCAAATTATAAAAGCTAGAGTGCAGAGCCTGTGACAAGGTATAAGCCATCTGGACTGCCAAATTAACTGTTTTACCTAACGTTAATTAGAAGGATTGGTCAAAGGCCCACCACTCTCAAGCTCTATTTTTCTCTTGGGAATTGAACTGATTTCAAGGAGTCACATGATGAGTCTTTCAACTCCTCATAAGAAGCCGGAAGCAGGGATGTGCTTCTAGCTATGACACCACCTCTTTCTCTTTCCTGCTAGGGGATTATTCTGGTTTGTGATGAGTAGACTCACCTGCACTCAGTAGGGAGTCTAAAACCAGAAAGTGTTTCAAAAGCCTCTAGTCTAGGAGCGGCTAAGAATTCACCTAATGGGAATACCTTTTAACCTATGACTTAGGTCAGAACCTTCCTCTCTGAATGAAGTAGTCTAGAGACTTGGCTATTTTCTTCACAATATCTTTCAAGTCCATTCCCCATTTGATGTGTTTGGCCCATTGTGCTGCCTGTAATTCTCAGGATATCAGCAGAAAAGCTTTCTCACCAGTTACTCTAACACAGCAAGCCTTTTGATGGCACTGTCAGCTCTGGAGGGAGTATGAATAGGGTCAACTGGCAAGGTTTTGCCTTGACTTGTACCTTTAATGCTTTCTGCATGCAACCAAATCCTTATAGGTGACAGTTTTTCGGTGTATTGAGATTCAACTCAGAGAGCGAGTAACTCCTTCAAGTTTAGAGGGCTTAGGCAGGACTTTAAACATAGACCTTTTGAGGATGAAGCGATTTTCAGAATGGAAAGAAAATCCCTCTACTTTCCTAGTACCCCCAAAGAGGGGAACACCATGACTTCCTAGAGCTTTTCCACTCCTGGGCACAATATCTGACATTTAGTGAGTGCTTATCAAAGCTTTTTGAGTAAAAGAATATATGGGTTCTCAAATTTCAGGAGGGTCACACATCTAGATTACTCCTGCCCTGTTTGTTGTTATTTACTAACAAGGACTACAAAAGCACCTACTTCTTGCATTTCCCTTATTTATTCCTTAGTTCCCAAGTGTTTTGGTAAGTCTTTCATAGCACTGTTTTAAAAGTATCTAACATTCCTGGTTTAGTATATCTTTTTCTAATTTATAATTCTAGTGGCAATACCTGAGCTTTCTCTAGAGGGCTTCCTGACGTCTCAGATGTGTTTCAATAAGATAAGCTGTGGTGCATGCATTGGTTCTCACTCTGTGCTAGGTATGGCACCTGGTATTTTGTGTCAAGTAATTTAATCCCCAAGACAGTCACAAGTATCTACTGAGCATCTACCACAGGACAGATACAATTCCAAGGACTGAATATATAAAGGCAAATAGCAGAGACCTCAAGGCATTTATGTCAGGGGAGACAGGCAGTAAACACAGAAACAAATCCTCCACATTCAGATAAAAAAATTGAGGCTTAGTGAGGGTGCATCCTACCCAAGGGCATCAAAGTCATAAATATGGGATTCAGACCAAGTCTTCTGGACTTAGAAGGCCATGCTCATTCTGCTGTATCAGTTGTCTCTAGAGCAGGTGGCATGCAATTCTCCCTTAGTCATATTGGGCACGTCTATGCAGAGCCTCATGATAGACTCTGAGAGAGGAAGACACCCAACTGCTGTCAAAGAGTTACTTGAACATCTTTCTCCTTGGAACAAGGGCACTTCTTAGCCTGACCTGGGCTGTTCTGCAATGCTGACCTGGAAGCCCTTTCATCTCTACCTTCCCAAGAAGGCCAGCAAGTAACTTCATCCATTGATGGGAGCCAATTAATGCATCAACACTTCATCATCTTAACTTTGAGGGAGTTCTTTTTTATTTTTCCACACAGAGAGATAAAAACCAAGCTGTTGGATAGACTTGAGCGTTAAACAAGATACATAGGTCAGGAAATGTCCAACTTCAGTAAGTCAGAGGTCCCAGGAATAGGTGAGAGAGTCTCCGCATGAATTTACAAGTAACAATTAGGTAAGGGATTGATATTGACACTAGTGATTCAGTACAGGAAATAGATCCTGGGACAATAAATGCAGGCTATTTATTTTAATTTTTTTTGTCACAAGACATCACATCTAAGGGGGAAGAAGATCCTTAATGTAATTAGGAAGGAGGAAGAACTAAATTCTAATAAGGACAATTAGTTACAATTAATGCAATTGGTGGGACAACTTCTCCAAGTGAGACACTTCAGAGAGCTTCCCTAAAACAAATCCTGAATTGTAAAGGTAGAAAGTAAAAACAAAACAAAACAAAACAACCCCAAAACCAAAGAAAACTCAACACAGGCATCAGCTTGACCAAAAACTCTGCATTCTACAAAACGGACACCGGATGGCAGCACATAATAACAGCAGCTTGGTAACAGCTTATCTGAAGAACGCTTGATGGAAAATGGCCCTTAAGATATTCGTTATCGTCATAAGAATCTGTTAGCTTGAACTCAGGTTTAACATATTCATCTGCTCTAACATCAAAGCTTTATATCTTACACTCACCTCTCCTATGCCTCCTTTGGTAATGACACGGCGGCAAACGAAAAAGTCAGAGGAAAATATATGTGAGGTTACTTTGTAAATTTCAGACTCACTCTGGGCCACCTGCCTCTGTTATCTGACTTGGGCACACTGGATTTGACTTGATTCTGTACCTCTGGTGGGGGTAAATGTGATTTACTCTAGTGTCCTTGACTGATTTACTGAAAAATCACTTGGACACTGCTTAAGTGTTTTGACTAGTTCTCAAACTGGTAGGTGAAGAACTTATTGCTTCTCTCTTAAGCTTCTTGTAATTTGCCTCTGCTTTAAAAAAAAGGGTCAAAGAGACACTGATGTATAAATATATACATCTCTGCCACTATTGCAAGAAATGTAAAAGCTTTATATATTCAAAGGGTTGCTAGAAGTTGGAAATTATAACAGAGCATGTGTTGGAAATCATGAAACTCAAGCAACCTTTTACAAATTAACTTCAGTATTCCATACTCTCCAAACCTTCCCTCCAGTCCTCATTATGGAACATTAAAAAAAGAGAAAGACAGATGAAGCCTGGAAGAAGTTATTGGGATCTTGAGCAGAAAATGCTAAAAAGAAAAGTTTACATTAGGAGGGTACTTTGGTATCATGTTCTACAGAGTCTATTCTGAGAAACAATTGTTTAAAAAGAAGAAAAAACAAATAAAAACTAAGGTCTAACAGCCATGGGCTCTAGGATGAAAATACACACTAGTAGACATAACGCTGCACTACCTTTACTTGATTTCTTCCCAAATACCTCTCTGTCCATATTTTCACCCTCAATTACTTCTTCCCAGGTCCCTCTGAAAAGCAGAGCAGAGTGAAAAGCCATGACAAGATGTACAGAGCCACAAATGAGATGACGAAGGGGCAGGCTTGAAAGGTATAGAGGGAGAGATAAGGGTACGGAAATAGCTTACATGCTGTCGGGGGCTTTTATAAATTAAAGTTGTTTTCAATTAAAGAATTGAAAACAACTCTTTGCTAAGGTCTCCGAGAGCTTCAGAGAAACCTGGGCTACTTAACTTTTGGGGATAGATGTACCAAAATGCAGGAATTTCTAAACTTTATCAGAAAAAGCATACTTTCAATGTTCACAAAGAAAAACTAAAGTTGAATGCTGAATGTCTTCGGCTTTCAACCCCGTCTGTCTGTCTGGGGAGATTTCTAGAACTTCATTTCAAAATAAAGTTAAATTTATGGCCCTTTACAAATGTAAGGTATAGCCAAGGAGTTCTCCTTCCTTCCACCTACTCTTGTTGTATTCAGAGATAGGTCAAACTTGTCTTAGAAAGAAAAAATATATGAAAGAGGAAAGGAAGCTAAAGAAAAAGGAACAGGAGGAGGGAAAGAAAGAAAAATAAGAACACAAGATATAATGTGGATGACCTGTCATGTATTCATGGGTAGAAAACTTTGGGATTAATAAAATAGTATTAAGTGACAATTGAAGCCCTTTGTACTGTTGATGGTATGAAATAAACAAACAATTTTTGCTTCCTGGCCTCAAACATCTTCTAGCAAGAGGGAAAAATCCAACCTACTTTAAACAGAGGACAGGACTAAAAATCTGATACCAACTATACATGCAATAAGATTGAGAGAAGGAGAGGTTGATACAAGTGACCAAGTTTCTCCACTTGTAAGATTGAAAGCAGTAATATAGCCTATTTTAGAGTATTATTTCAGAATTACTGGTAAAGCAATTATCCAAGTACTTGACAGCATAAGCATCTGTTACTATTGCAGTAACTCATTATAATTTATAAAAAGATATAAAGTTCCCTGATAAATGGGGAAAAGGCTATGGAAAGAAATTTTACATAAGAAATACAAATTATAGCAACTATGGTATACTATTTAATAGTTACTAAATTACCAATGATATAAAAACTACACAATTTTTCAAAGTTATGATTAAACTGACCATTTTGTTATTAGTTACAAAAAACATACAGACTCCTTGGGCAAGCAGTATGTCAATACATAACAGTCATTTAAAAAATGGTCTTGTGATTTAATTAAGTCATCTAGGCTTAGAAATTCTCTTAAGAAGATATAAAAGAAAAATTGACAAGCAATAGTAGGTTTACTGCATTTATAACTATTTTAGTATAAAACTGGAATCAACTTAAAAATCTAATAAAAGAGGAACGTAGAAATGGCTTGGTGTATTACAGTCCCATCAACATTGTGGTGTATTATATGTTATTAAACACGCTGACTATATATACAATTTTCAATCTGTAATGTGTTTATAATAAAAACTAAATCAATCCTTAAAATAACTAAAAATAGAGCTACCATATGATCCTGAAATCTCACCCCTGGGCATATATCCAGAGAAAACCATAATTTGAAAAGATACATGCACCCCAATGTTCACTGCAGCACTATTTACAAAAGCCAAGACAAGAAAGCAACCTAAATGTCCATCAACAGATGAATGTATAAAGAACATGTGGCGTATATATATACATATATATATGTATATCTATACACACACACACCCTTACACATATACATATATACATACATACATATATACACACACACACACACACACACACACACACACACAGTGGAATATTACTCAGCCATAAAAATGAATGAAATAATGCCATTTGCTGCTGTTGCAAATGGGTGGACTGAGAGATTGTCATACTAAGTGAAGTAAGCCAGACAGAGAAAGACAAATATCATGTGATATCGCTTATATGTGGAATCTAAAAAAAGAAAAGAAAAGAAAAGAAAAAAAAAGACACAAATGAGCTTATTTCCAAAACAGAAAGAGACTCACAGATACAGAAAACAAACTTATGGTTACCAAAGGGGAAAGGGAGACGGATGGGAGGGATGAATTATGAGGCTGGGATTTTATACACTACTGTGTATAAAATAGATAACCAACAAGAACCTACTGTATAGCACAGGAAACTATACTCAATATTATGTAATAACCTATAAGGAAAAAGAATCTGAACAAGAATATATATATATATAGAACTGAATCGTTGTGCTGTAAACCTGAAACTTGCATGATATCATAAATCAACCATACTTCAATTAAAATTTTTTTAAAAATTCAAAAAAGAAAGCAAATCTCACAAACAATAAAGAATGAAATTATGGAACAATATGGATCAAATTTAAAGATATCTGGTCACTAAGGACTTTCATCAGCAAGGTAAATAGATAGTGAGAGACTTGGAGGAGATATCTGCAAAGCCTAAAGTTGACAATGTATTACTACCTGGTGTATATCAGGAGTTCTCTCAAAAAAAAAAAAAAGGGAGAAACTCAGTAGAAGATAGTTTATGCACAGGTGATTCTTGGAATGCAGAGCCTGACTGACTCTAAATAGGTGACATGATGCTTAAATGAAACACCAGTCAGAAGAATAAAAATAAATGCAACACTAAAGTAATGTCCTATAGCCACCAACTTGCAAAACTGAAAGTTTGATAATGCTGCATGCTGATGAGATCATGGAGCGAGGCGATCCCTTCTGCATTGTGGAGAGAGTGTGAGCCGATGCATTCATTCTGGAGAAAGTTTGGCATGTAGTACCCAAATCATTTATAACCGTGTGTACCTTACCACCAAGCAATCCTTTACTCCTGGGGGTATGCCCTAGAGAGAATTTCTCACAGGTCTGTAAGGAGACATATCGGTGTGGTTTGTTGCAATGTTGTTTGGGATGGAAGGAGTTAGGGACAATTTAGGTATCCACTCCTGGAAGACTGAGTAAGTAAAATTTGATGTGTGTTCACAACGGCAAAATGGGTAGCAATTGGAAGAAATTAACTTGTTTTAAATATATAGATATAGATAGATATCCTAAGATTGACTAACATTGAATGAAAGTAGTACGGGCCAGAATGAGGCTTATAACCAAAGGCTTATGCAATTTAGAACACATTCACTTACACACTGTTTCCTAGAATGCCATACATATAGCCAAATAAATGTATGGAGAGAGGATTTGATGAACATACATTCTACAGAGGACTGAAGTGAGGAATGGAGATGAAGAATAAAATAAAACCAACTAGGGGTCTTGTCCAGAATGATGATAATACAAGGCCACACACTGAAGAGGAAAATCAACTCAATTTGTACACTTGAGGTTAAAAGCAAAGACAAAAACAAAAACAAAAAAGGAAAACTAAAATTTATATAACTTTAAATGAAAAAGCTGAAGGAATGCATAATTGCATGCAAGCTGATTGAAATAACAATAAAACATAGTATAAAATAATGTTTATATGAATTTAAACTAGAACACAGAAATGGTTTGTAAGCTGATTAAAGTAACAACAAATACAAAATGGTATACACACTGGTTGAAATTACCTAAAAATGTATTGATGTGAGTCTGTTAGGGAAAAGGCCTGGTTGTGCTCCTCTACTTTTTCTTGACACCACTTTCTAGGAAAACATTTTATAGGGATGGTTTATGGATAGCTTATGGGCAAGGACATTGTACAAGATCACTGTGGTGGCGCATCATCTTGTTTCCTTGGAGTTCCTTTTAGCATCTCCTCCTCTTGCTTGCATGAGTCTGGAGGCTAAGACTGACCAAAGCTATCACTCCTCTTTCCTGCCAAGCCCCAGTGAAAGGTGAAGTGATAACTTAGACAAGTCCTTTTCTGTCCCTCTATGGATTTTTTGTCCACATCGCTGGTAAGGTAAGAAAGGGTTTTGACTTATCTTGGGAAGATTTATCATTGCACCTTTCACGAGCTGATATAACCGGGAGAAAAGTCTAGGGGAAAGTTGGCACTAGATTGGGTTACTCAAAGAATCCCTCCTGGGTCCTTTCAGAACCCAACACATTAAGTCAGGTTCTCCACTGGGGCCAGGACTAGATGAGTCTTTGAAAGCAGCATTGCATTTGATCTTGTCTCCTGTGCATCTCCCTCCTGGACCCTTCAAAGGAGGGTGGCTGCAGGGTTACTGCAGAGGAACAGTCTAGGAGAGGGTTCAAGGCCCTGTTTGCTATCCGAGAATAAAACATAATATGGGCAGAAAATAGAGTTTGTTCTTTAAAATTGAAATAGTTATTTTAAGTAGTGGAATTATGGATGATAGTTTTCCCCAATTTTACTTCTTTTAAATAAATATATACTTACTCCACTATAGCAAACAAACAATAGCATACTTCATTCTCTAGTGTTGGCCAGAGTTCCATTCTAGTAATGAATTGTATTATACAATTAATAAGTGTCCCATTGTATAGCTAATTAGTGAATTTATCCTGTATGATTTTAACTGTTAATAATATAGTCATGAATAAATGCCTTTTCTCCCATTGTAAGCACTTTCTACATACCTTTGCAGCTTGCATATAACCTAGCACAAAGCTAAGTATATTATAAGACCTACATGAGAAATAGGGAAAATTCTAAAATGGAGATGATTATTTCTAAATATCCCATACATAAAAAACATGTAGTGTGTTTGTCTACCCTCCTATCAACCTTATTTTTTTCTCCAAGTTTTTTCTTGTTGTTGCCTAGGGAATCCTTATTACATTTTCTAATTTCTCTCACCTACTCTGTGTTGACCTCATCTCCAAGTGCAGCAACTTCCAACTTTTTATCTGACAGATTATTTTCCTTTTATTTTTTTCTCAAATGATTTTTATTTGAGCAACAAACGTATTTCAAATCCTCCATCCTTCAAAAAATTATGATCCCAATGTACTGTAGGGAGATTTTTATATACTGCAAAATGAGTCCTTTCATCCCCTAATCTATTAATCCCAGAAATCAAGACCCATTATCTTATTTCTTCACATACTTTTTAAGATTTCAAGTCTTAGAAGGTCATGAAGCACTTCATTTATATATTCTGTGCAACAAAATAAAATGTAGTGCTTTGTTGGAAAACTATAATTATATTAAAAATACTGTTGATCTTAGTGATAGCAGAAAGGAATATTCTAGTCATGTACCATAGGGCCTACCTTTCCAAACAATAGCAGTGACACAATTGAGGAGATGGGGAACTGGCATAGTTATATAAAAGTGAATTAAAAAAACTTTTATTACCTTAGTTTCTTTCCTCCATCTGCAATTTTAGCTTTTTGAAGATAACCTTCTTTTTCAACCATCTGCAAGAAGAATACATATATTAAAACTGTGACAAACTCCTATGCATTATTAGTTTGAATGAACCTGTGCTTTCCAACAGTCATTGCAGTGATGGAAGTTTCCAGTCATAGAACTTCATCAACAATGCATATATAGCTTATGGGAAATGCCTTCAAGATCAGTCATTACAAGCTGTTAAATATCCAAAAGAAAGATAACAAAGAGTAATGTGAATGATTTGTTAGATAGTGATACACCTTTACTTACTTTTCCTTCTGGGCATTGAAGTCACTTGCTTACAAAATTGATTAAAAATGGTAAAACAAAATTAATGCCTTCCTTAATTTTACCAATCATCCTTGGAAAAGTTCTTCCTTTTCACTCCTCATTTCCACTTCCTCATGTACCTGCTGATGCCAGTGAGTGAGAAAAAGTCAACAGCAGCAGGTAACTGGGCTGGTTAAACTGGAAGGGCATTTAAAACACTGACATTCCATGCATTTCGTTCAGTTAGTTGCCAAGAGATGCTGTAGCAGCATTATCTCATTATCTTCCTCCATGATGTGGGTTTGCTTCCTTTCCTATTTGTATTTATTGGCTTTCATTGCTAATATAGCTGCACATTCCTTAAAGGAGATTCAACCATTCCTTATCATTCCACAGAGGATTTTGTGGAGTTCTAGGGTAAACAAATACACAATGCAAATTGTGATGTGGTGACTCCCAGCAAAGTCTATAATAGATGTTTTAATTTCTTAGTGCCCTATTTCTACCTTCCCCTGTCATTCCTGCACCCCTCCCATCCCTAGATCTTACCTATGTTCCATCTTTTCGATCTTGGTAAATTGCCAACAACCTTCACCCGCACCCCCATGCTATATGCTGAAAGCTTTAAGGAGTCACCTACCTAGTATCAAATGACCACACTCCCTCAGTGCCACCATATATGCCTTCCTCCTGACTGTAATATTTCACTTCCACCATATCTTCATCTCATCAATTCCCAGATATATTAAGTCTACTTTAAAATGTAATATTTCTCTCTATTGTTAGAGTTCTTCCATGTTTCCTCTGCAATCTCTTTTTAGATGCCCTGTCCTGAATCTTCATTTTCATTCTGCCATTACCACTATCATAGGGCTTATTTGGTTGTACCTGCACCTGTGCTGTGACTCTTCCTTTCACACCTGTGTTCCCAGCACAGAGAGTATTTGCTGGCACCAATGATCACAATAATAAATATTCTTTGAACAAATGAGTGAATGAATGGCTATTTAAATGTTTATTTAAATTTTTATAGGAAACTGGACAAGCAAAAGTAATCTGTCTACATTATGACAGGTTAAAGGAAGAGATATTTGGGTGTGAGTTGTTCCAAACCACTAAAATTTCATCAGTTAAAGAATTGGCTATTTACAAGACTCACTCTGATATAGGTGAGATCTTTTCTGATTTTTTTATTATTATATTCCTAATACACAGCACAATACTTAGCTTTCAAAATACACTGGATGGAGGAACCAGGAGGATGGCAGAAGAGTAAAACGCGGAGATCACCTTCCTCCCCATAGATACACCAGAAATACATCTACACGTGGAACAACTCCTACAGAACACCTACTGAACGCTGGCAGAAGACCTCAGACTTCCCAAAAGGCAAGAAACTCCCCACATACCTGGGTAGGGCAAAAGAAAAAAAGAATAAACAGAGACAAAAGAATAGGGACGGGACCTGCACCAGTGGGAGGGAGCTGTGAAGGAGGAAAAGTTTCCACACACTAGGAAGCCCCTTCGTGGGCGAAGACTGCGGGTGGCAGAGGGGGGAAGCTTCGGAGCCGCGGAGGAGAGCACAGCCGCAGGGGTGCAGAGGGCAAAGCGGAGAGATTCCCGCACAAAGGATCGGTGCCGACCGGCACTCACCCGCCGGAGCGGGTGGGGCTGGGAGCTGAGACTCGGCTTCGATCAGAGCGCAGGGAGAGGACTGGGGTTAGCGGCGCGAACACAGCCTGAAAGGGGTTAGTGCACCACGGCTAGCCGGGAGGGAGTCCGAGGAAAAGTCTGGAGCTGCCGAAGAGGCAAGAGACTTTGTCTTCCCTCTTTGTTTCCTGGTGCCCGAGGAGAGGGGATTAAGAGCGCTGCTTAAAGGAGCTCCAGAGATGGGCGCGAGCCGCGGCTAACACAGCACGGACCCCAGAGACGGGCATGAGATGCTAAGGCTGCTGCCGCCGCCACGAAGAACCCTGTGTGCAAGCACAGGTCACTATCCACACCGCCCCTCCCGGGAGCCTGTGCAGCCCGCCACTGCCAGGGTCCCGGGATCCAGGGACAACTTCCCCGGGAGAACGCACGGCACGCCTCAGGCTGGTGCAACGTCCCGCCGGCCTCTGCCACCGCGGGCTCGCCCCGCATCCATAGCCCTCCCTCCCCTCGGCCTGAGTGAGCCAGAGCCCACGAATCAGCTGCTCCTTTAACCCCGTCCTGTCTGAGCGAAGAACAGACGCCCTGTAGCGACCTACACACAGAGGCAGGGCCAAATCCAAAGCTGAGCCCCAGGAGCTGTGCGAACAAAGAAGAGAAAGGGAAATCTTTCCCAGCAGCCTCAGGAGCAGCGGATTAAAGCTCCACAATCAACTTGATGTACCCTGCATCTGTGGAATACCTGAATAGACAACGAATCATCCCAAATTGAGGAGGTGGACTTTGAGAGCAAGATATATTATTTTTTCCCCTTTTTCTCTTTTTGTGAGTGTGTATGTGAATGCTTCTGTGTGAGATTTTGTCCGTATAGCTTTGCTTTCACCATTTGTGCTAGGGTTCTAGCCGTCTGTCCTTTTTTTTTCTTTAAAAAAATTTTTTTTCTTAATAATTATTTTTTTATTTTAATAACTTTATTTTATCTTACTTTATTTTATCTTCTTTCTTTCTTTCTTTCCTTCCTTCCTATTTTCTTTCTTTTGTTTTACTTTTTCTCCCTTTTATTCTGAGCCGTGTGGATGAAAGGCTCTTGGTGCTGCAGCCAGGAGTCAGTGCTGTGCCTCTGAGGTGGGAGAGCCAACTTCAGGACACTGGTCCACAAGTGACCTCCCAGCTCCACATAATATCAAACGGCGAAAATCTCGCAGAGATCTCCATCTCAACACCAGCACCCAGCTTCACTCAACCACCAGCAAGCTACAGTGTTGGACACCCTATGCCAAACAACTAGCAAGACAGGAACACAACCCCACCCATTGGCAGAGAGGCTGCCGAAAATCATAAAAAGTCCACAGACACCCCAAAACACACCACCAGACGTGGACCTGCCCACCAGAAAGACAAGATCCAGCCTCACCCACCAGAACACAGGCACTAGTCCCCTCTACCAGGAAGCCTACACAACCCACTGAACCAACTTTAGCCACTGGGGACAGACACCAAAAACAACGGGAACTACGAACCTGGAGCCTGCAAAAAGGAGACCCCAAACACAGTAAGGTAAGCAAAATGAGAAGACAGAAGAACACACAGCAGATGAAGGAGCAAGACAAAAACCCACCAGACCTAACAAATGAAGAGGAAATAGGTAGTCTACCTGAAAAAGAATTCAGAATATTGATAGTAAAGATGATCCAAAATCTTGGAAATAGAATAGACAAAATGCAAGAAACATTTAACAAGGACCTAGAAGAACTAAAGATGAAACAAGCAATGATGAACAACACAATAAATGAAATTAAAAATACTCTAGAAGGGATCATTAGCAGAATAACTGAGACGGAAGAACGGATAAGTGACCTGGAAGATAAAATAGTGGAAATAACTACTGCAGAGCAGATTAAAGAAAAAAGAATGAAAAGAACTGAGGACAGTCTCAGAGACCTCTGGGACAACATTAAACGCACCAACATTCGAATTATAGGGGTTCCAGAAGAAGAAGAGAAAAAGAAAGGGACTGAGAAAATATTTGAAGAGATTATAGTTGAAAACTTCCCTAATATGGGAAAGGAAATAGTTAATCAAGTCCAGGAAGCACAGAGAGTCCCATACAGGATAAATCCAAGGAGAAACACACCAAGACACATATTAATCAAATTGTCAAAAATTAAATACAAAGAAAACATATTAAAAGCAGCAAGGGAAAAACAACAAATAACACACAAGGGAATCCCCATAAGGTTAACAGCTGATCTTTCAGCAGAAACTCTGCAAGCCAGAAGGGACTGGCAGGACATATTTAAAGTGATGAAGGAGAAAAACCTGCAACCAAGATTACCCAGCAAGGATCTCATTCAGATTTGATGGAGAAATTAAAACCTTTACAGACAAGCAAAAGCTGAGAGAGTTCAGCACCACCAAACCAGCTTCACAACAAATGCTAAAGGAACTTCTCTAGGCAAGAAACACAAGAGAAGGAAAAGACCTACAATAACAAACCCAAAACAATTAAGAAAATGGGAATAGGAACATACATATCGATAATTACCTTAAATGTAAATGGATTAAATGCTCCCACCAAAAGACACAGACTGGCTGAATGGATACAAAAATAAGACCCATTTATATGCTGTCTACAAGAGACCCACTTCAGACCTAGAGACACATACAGACTGAAAGTAAGGGGATGGAAAAAGATATTCCATGAAAATGGAAACCAAAAGAAAGCTAGAGTAGCAATTCTCATGTCAGACAAAACAGACTTTAAAATAAAGACTATTAGAAGAGACAAAGAAGGACACTACATAATGATCAAGGGATTGATCCAAGAAGAAGATAAAACAACTGTAAATATTTATGCACCCAACACAGGAGCACCTCAATACATAAGGCAAATACTAACAGCCATAAAAGGGGAAATCACCTAACACATTCATAGTAGGAGACTTTAACACCCCACTTTCACCAATGGACAGATCATCCAAAATGAAAATAAATAAAGAAACACAAGCTTTAAATTATATATTAACAAGATGGACTTAATTGACATTTATAGGAAATTCCATCCAAAAACAACAGAATACACATTTTTCTCAAGTGCTCATGGAACATTCTCCAGGATAGATCATATCTTGGGTCACAAATCAAGCCTTGGTAAATTTAAAAAAATTGAAGTTGTATCAAGTATCTTTTCTGAACATAATGCTATGAGACTAGATGTTAATTACAGGAAAAGATCTGTAAAAAATACAAACACATGGAGGCTAAACAATACACTACTTAATAACGAAGTGATCACTGAAGAAATCAAAGAGGAAATCAAAAAACACCTAGAAACAAATGACAATGGAGACATGACGACCCAAAACCTATGGGATGCAGCAAAAGCAGTTATAGGAGGGAAGTTTATAGGAATACAGTCCTACCTTAAGAAACAGGAAAGATCTCGAATAAACAACCTAACCTTGCACCTAAAGCAATTAGAGAAAGAAGAACAAAAAACCCCCAAAGTTAGCAGAAGGAAAGAAATCATAAAAATCAGATCAGAAATAAATGAAAAAGAAATGAAGGAAATGATAGCAAAGATCAATAAAACTAAAAGCTGCTTCTCTGAGAAGATAAACAAAATTGATAAACCATTAGCCAGACTCATCAAGAAAAAAAGGGAGAAGACTCAAATCAATAGAAATAGAAATGAGGAAGGAGAAGTAACAACTGACACTGCAGAAATACAAAGGATCATGAGAGATTACTACAAGCAACTCTATGCCAATAAAATGGACAACCTGGAAGAAATGGACAAATTCTGAGAAATGCACAACCTGCCAAGACTGAACCAGGAAGAAACAGAAAATATGAACAGACCAATCACAAGCACTGAAATTGAAACTGTGATTAAAAATCTTCCAACAAACAAAAGCCCAGGACCAGAGGGCTTCTCAGGCGAATTCTATCAAATATTTAGAGAAGAGCTAACACCTATCCTTCTCAAACTCTTCCAAAATATAGCAGAGGGAGGAACACTCCCAAACTCATTCTACAAAGCCACCATCACCCTGATACCAAAACCAGACAAGGATTTCACAAAGAAAGAAAACTACAGGCCAATATCACTGATGAACATAGATGCAAAAATCCTCAACAAAATACTAGCAAACAGAATCCAACAGCACATTAAAAGGATCATACACCATGATCAAGTGGGGTTTATTCCAGGAATGCAAGGATCCTTCAATGTATGCAAATCAATCAACATGATACACCATATTAACAAATTGAAGGAGGAAAACCATATGATCATCTCAATAGATGCAGAGAAAGCTTTTGACAAAATTCAACACCCATTTATGATAAAAAACCCTGCAGAAAGTAGGCATAGAGGGAACTTTCCTCAACATAATAAAGGCCATATATGACAAACCCACAGCCAACATCGTCCTCAATGGTGAAAAACTGAAAGCATT
Source organism: Monodon monoceros (assembly GCF_005190385.1). Classification (NCBI taxonomy): domain Eukaryota; kingdom Metazoa; phylum Chordata; class Mammalia; order Artiodactyla; family Monodontidae; genus Monodon; species Monodon monoceros. Next base: position 17,742 of record NW_021698191.1, read on the forward strand.
TCCACTAAGATCAGGAACAAGACAAGGTTGCC
>NW_021698192.1:0-2741 GCF_005190385.1 Monodon monoceros
GCCTTTGTTGGGTCAGCAACAGGGTCTCAGTTAAAGACATGATCAGGCCCTGAGGTAGTCACAGCGTCAAGGCCTCAGGTAGGCATAGCTTCAGGCCCTGAGTTAGGCACAGCCTCAGACCTTCACTTAGGGACAGAGACAGGGCTTTCTTAGGGACAGTGTCTGGACCTTGGTTAGAAATGGGTCAGATTCTTAACTCAGGATAGTGTCCGAATTTTAGTTATTGCAGGCAGCAGGGCCTATATTAGGGACAGATTCTGGGCCTTAGTTAGAGACAGTGTGAGGGCCCGAGTTAGGAGTAGTCTGGGCCTTAGTTAGGGAGAGCATTAGGGCTTCTGTGAGGATAAGAGACAGGAAATTAGTTCGGGACAGAGTCAGCTTCCTGGCCTGGGATAGTGTCAGTGTATGAGCTAGGGATAGCATGAAGACCTTTGTGATTGAGAGCATCAGGGCCTTAGTTAGGACCAGCGTCAGGGGCTGAATCAAGACCAGTGTCAGGGATTGATGTAGGGACAGCATAGATCCCAACTAAAGTATGGAAACAGGGCCTAAGTGAGGCCTATCTTTAGGACCTGAGTGAGGGAAAGTGTCAGGGCATGATGTAGGAGTAGTATAAGGGCCTCTGTAAGATCAGCCTTAGGGTCTTTGTAACGGACATTATTAGGGCCTCTGTTAGGGACATCCTCAGGGCGTCAATAAGTGACAACGTCAGGGCTTACTTTGGGACAGTTTCAGCACCTTGGTAAGACATGGGTCAGGATATTAGCTCAGCATAGTGTCAGGACTTTAGATATTGATGGCCACAGGGTGTTAGAGACAGTTTCACAGCCTGACTTAGGACGAGCATCAGACCCTTTGTTAGCTACAGAGTCAGGGACTGAGTTAAGTTTTGTGTCAAGACCTGAGATAGGACGAGCGTCCAGGCCTCAGTTACGGGCAGCGTCATGGCCTCAGGACTAATTTCAGGGCCTTAGTTAGAGACAGCATCAGGGATTTAGCATTAGAGGCTCGACATTAGTTAAAGCAAGGTTAGGTTAAAGTATAAGGATAGTGTCAGGACATGACCTAGGAATAGTGCCAAGACTTCAAGTAGTTAGAGAATCAGGGCCTAATTTAGGACCAGTGTCAAGACTTCAGGTAGGGACAGCGCCAGAGCCGGACTTGGGAAGAGCGACAGGGCTTGAGTGAGACCTAGCGTCAGGGACTTAGCTAGGGATAGTATCAGGGCATGACATTGGAGCAGCATAAGGGCCTCGGTAGGATCAGCCTCAGAGGCTTTGCTAAAGCCATTATCAGGGCCTCTGTTAGGGACAGCCTCAGGGTCTCACTTAGGGACAGCGTCAGGGCTTACTTAGGGACAGTTTCAGGACCATGGTAAGAGGTGGGTCAGCTTCTTAACTCAGGAGAGTGTCCGGATTTTAGTTACTGCCGGCAACAGGTCCTTTATTAGGGATAGTTTCCAGACCTTAGTTAGAGACAGGGTCAGGGCCTTAGTTAGGATTAAACTAGGCCTTAGTTACGAGAGCATTAGGGCTTCAGTGAGGATAAGAAGAAGGAAATTAGCTCGGTAGAGAGTCAGTTTCCAGGAAAGTGATAGTGTCAGGAAATGTGCTAGGGATAACATGAAGACCTTAGTGATTGAGTGCCTCAGGGACTTAGTTAGGAACAGTGTCAGGGGCTTAATCAGGACCAGTGTCAGGGCTTGATGTAGGGACAGCATCAGAACCTAACTAAGGTACAGCAACAGGGCCTAAGTGAGGTCTATCTTTAGGGCCTGTGTGAGGGATAGTATCAGGGCATGACGTAGGAGTAGTATAAGGGCCTCTGTAAAATCAGCCTTAGGGTCCTCTTAAAAGACACTCTCAGGGCCTCTGGTAGGGACATCCTCAGGGCCTCCCTTAGGGACAGTGTCAGGGCTTACTTAGGGAGAGTTTCAGGACCTTGGTAAGACATGGGTCAGGATATTAGCTCAGGATAATGTCAGGACTTTAGATATTGATGGCCGCAGGGCCTCAGAGACAGTGTCAGGGCCTGACTTAGGACAAGCATCATAGCCTTTGTTAGGTAAAGTGTCAGGGACTGAGTTAGGTGTTGCGTCAAGGCCTGAGTTAAGACGAGCCTCCAGGCCTCAGTTAGGGGCAGCGTCACAGCCTCGGGACTAATTTCAGGGTCTTAGTTTGTGACAGCATCAGGGATTTATTTAGCATAAGAGTCTCGACATTAGTTAAAGTCAAGGTTAGGTTAAGGTCTACGGATACTGTCAGGACTTCACCTAGTAATAGTGGCAAGACTTCAGGTACTTAGAGCATCAGGCCTAATTTAGGACCACTGTCAGGACTTCAGGTAGGGATAGCATCAGTGCCGGACTTGCGAAGAGCATCAGGGTTTGTGTGAGGCCTAGTGTCAGGGCGTTAGCTCGGGACAGTATCAGGGCATGACTTAGGAGCAGCATAAGGGCCTCAGAAGGATCGGCCTCAGGGGCTTTGCTAAAGCCATTTTCAGGGCCTCTGTTAGGGAGAGCTTCAGGGTCGCACTTAGGGACATCGACAGGGCTTACTTAGAGACAGTTGTGGGACCTTGGTAAGAGATGGGTCAGGAAATGAGCTCAGGATAATGTCAGGACTTTAGATATAGACGGCAGCCGGGTGTTAGTTTGAGACAGTGTCAGGGCCTGTGTTAGGACTAACAAATGGGCCTCTGTTAGATACCGTGTGAGGGCCTGAGTTAGGAATAGTGTTAGG
>NW_021698193.1:0-20218 GCF_005190385.1 Monodon monoceros
GCCTACCGGGGCAAGAAGAGGAGCGAGGCGCCGCCCCATATCTTCTCCATCTCCGACAACGCCTACCAGTACATGCTGACAGGTGGGCCGGCTGCTCCGACCTGTGGCTCCTCAGCCCCACACCCGTGGACCTGGGCCCTCAGCCCTGACCCCATTGCCTCTGCTCTTTTCCCTTCCAGATCGGGAGAACCAGTCAATCCTCATCACGTGAGCAGACACCATCCACCCACAGAGGGCCGTGGGCTGGGGGATCCAGGCTGATTCCTGGGGGTGATGGGGTGGGGAGGAAAGGTTTAAGGCGGAGACTGCAAGGAACTGGGCTCTCCGAGGAGTGCCAGAGTGACCTGCAGTGCTGGGCAGACTCTGCAGGGAGCTGGGCCCCGGGGGAGGAGATTAGATGGCTGGGACTCTGAGAGAGGAGGGTGCAGTGCTGAACTTCGAATGGAGGACGGTGGGAATCTGGGCTCTGATGGGTCCCTGTTGCCCCCAGCGGAGAATCTGGGGCAGGGAAGACTGTGAACACGAAACGTGTCATACAGTACTTTGCCAGCATCGCAGCCATAGGTGACCGTGGCAAGAAGGACAACGTCAATGCAACCAAGGTGCCGGGTGGGCCACGGGCTCGGCAGAGGGGGACTGGGGGGTGGGCTGACCAGGTGACCCCTAGCCCTGCCCTGGGAAATAGTGTGGACTGCACCCCTGAGCCCAGTGCTCAAGACCTACCTGGCAGGAGACACACACTCTGAGGTCTGAATATGACCTGTTGGAGCGGCAAACCCCCAGCAGTCCATCCGGCCACACCCCTGCCCTCCCCACCACCACCTGGAGATGGACTGGAGATGCAGCCCCACGCTCTGCTCCCTCTGCAGGGCACCCTGGAGGACCAGATCATCCAGGCCAACCCCGCCCTGGAGGCCTTCGGCAACGCCAAGACAGTCCGGAACGACAACTCCTCCCGCTTCGTGAGTGCACCTGACCACTGCCAACTGGCCTCATGCGGCCTCAACAAAAAAAGGGGGGTTCAGTTTTGCCAACAGTCACCCCACCTGGTTGATTGTCCTGCATTTGGTTTTGGGATATCAAATAACACACACACACACACATACACACACACACACACACACACACACTCCAAACCCTCCCCACTCAGCCTGGCCCCCGAGTGCTGGGAACTCAAGAAAAGAGACCCAGAGCTACCACAGCTGTTCCAGAGCCGAGTAACAGGGCTGATTTGGGTCACATTCTAGATTTTCCTTATGACTGTTTTGCAAAGCTCTTCCACACTGGAAGTGGGAAGAGAGCATGGGCGTTGGAGCCAATTCCCCAGCATTCCATCTGTCCAGCAAGTCCCCACACCTCTCTGAGCCCCAGTTCCTTCATCAGTGAGACAGAGGTAGTAGTATCTACCTTGCTGGTTATTGGGAGGATTACAAGAGATCATATCAGAGGTACAAACAGGACACATTCTATCAGTGCTCATTCCTGTGTCATTTCTTTCTTTTTTAAAAAAATATTTATTTATTTATTTGGCTGAGCTGGGTCTTTAGTTGTGGCATGTGGGATCTTCATTGTGCATGCGGGATCTTCATTGTGGCATGCGGGATCTCTAGTTGTGGTGTGCAGGATCTATTAATAGTTCCCTGACCAGGGATTGAACGTGGGCTCCCTGCATTGGGAGAGCAGAGTCTTAACAGCTGGACCACCAGGGAAGTCCCCTCCTGTGTCGTTTCTGCTCAGAGATCCCTGGGTGGCATGTGGGGATGGGCATCCTCTTCCCTGTTTTACTGATACTAAACTGGGATTCCAAAGAAGTCATTTACATTTCCAGAACCGTCCAGGGCATTCTGGGTTGCGATGAGGTCCAGGATCTCCATGCGTCTCTTCTGGCCAGTTCTCTCACTCTTTGTCCCATCTGCCCCCAGGGGAAATTCATCAGGATCCACTTTGGAGCCACTGGAAAGCTGGCTTCTGCAGACATAGAAACTTGTGAGTACGTGGGGAGCCCTGCCCACACCTCTGGGTCCTCCACCTCTGCCTTCATTCCCGCCGGATGCCCCACCTCAACATTTCCCCTCCATCTTCTGTCTCTGTCTACATTTGCCTCTTGGCTTTAGAATTCTTCTTCCTTTAAACCGTATCTTTCCCCGGGCTCTCTCCACTTGCCGTGAGAGCCCTTCTCCCCTGACCTCCACCCTGTTGCTGGCTTGGCTTTTTCCCTCCTTACCTGCCTCCCCGCCTCTCCTCACTTCAGATCTCCTGGAGAAGTCCCGGGTGATCTTCCAGCTGAAGGCTGAGAGGAACTACCACATCTTCTACCAGATCCTGTCCAACAAGAAGCCAGAGCTGCTGGGTGAGCCCAGCCCGATGGCCCTGCTGCCCCCAGCGCCCTCCACAAGCCCGCCTGTGCAGGGCAGATCCCTCCTCCTCACCCATCCCGCCAGCCTGCTCACCCCCACTCCTTCCATCTGCCCCTTGCCTTTCTCTTCTTCCCTCACCTTGGACTCCCCTGTGTCAATTCTTGCCTCCCTTTCCACCCTTCCTTGCTGCTTTGCTCCTTCTCCTCTGCATTTGCCTCCCCTTCTCCCACCTGTCATTCGCCCACCATCCTCCCATCCTGGGTCCTCGCCGCCCACTTTTCCTTTCCTTCTGGGTCCTCCCCTTGGTCCTTGCTGACGGTCCTCCTCTCTACCTGCTCCCGCTCTTCCCTTCATCCCACCCCTGCCCCCCACCGTGCCCCCTCCCACCCCCTTGCCCCCTGCCCTGTCCCCCGCCTGGACAGACATGCTGCTGGTCACCAACAACCCCTACGACTACGCCTTCGTGTCTCAGGGGGAGGTGTCCGTGGCCTCCATCGACGACTCCGAGGAGCTGGCGGCCACGGATGTGAGCTAGGAGGCAGTGGGCGGGTCCCGGGGCTCCTGGGCCGCCCGCCCCGCCACCCACTCTGCCTCTCTTGCCCTGCCCCAGAGTGCCTTCGACGTGCTGGGCTTCACTCCTGAGGAGAAGGCCGGCGTCTACAAGCTGACGGGCGCCATCATGCACTACGGAAACATGAAGTTCAAGCAGAAGCAGCGGGAGGAGCAGGCCGAGCCCGACGGCACTGAAGGTTCGAGGACAGGAGAGCAGGCGCTGAGAAGGCCTGAGGGGATGGGCATCTGCCCGTCATGCAGAGACAGTCCTCTGGGAGCACGGTCTCCCACTCTGTGTCCAAAAGGGGTGCCTTTCAACGATTTTATTTTTGGCTGCGTTGGGTCTTCGTTGCTGTGCGTGAGCTTTCTCTAGTTGGGGCGAGCGGGGGCTACTCTTCGTTGCAGTGCGCGGGCTTCTCATTGGGGCGGCTTCTCTTGTTGCGGAGCACGGGCTCTAAGAGCACGGGCCTCAGTAGTTGCGGCACGTTGGCTCGGTACTTGTGGCTCGCAGGCTTAGTTGCTCCGCGACATGTGGGATCTTCGCAGACCAGGAATTGAACCCGTGTCCTCTGCATTGACAGGCGGATTCTTAACCACTGTGCCACCAGGGATGTGCCCCTTTCAATGATTTTTAAGGAGTTACGTTCACAGTAGCGATGTTAGGACCTCGATAGAGAAAGTGGAAAGAAACCAGGAATAGGAGAAGCAGGTGGTTGAAAGGCTGTGCTTTCTCCCAGGGCGGGCTCAGCCCCACCCCAAGTCCACCTGGCCCAGGCTCCAGGCTTTCTTCTCCATTAGAACCTAGCCAGATGCCACCCTGCATCCCAGACAGGCTGGCTCCCAGAGGACCTGAGGCTTGTGGGTGGGTGAAGGCCGGGACATGGGAGAAGTGGGCAGACAGGGAGGCACCTCTCAATCCCGCTAGCTTCTCAACCCAGCTGCACAGAGCAGAAGTGAATTGGGGAGACTTCCTTCTGCACCCAAGACACCCCCAAGCCCAGGAAAGCAGAGAACTGATCTCTGCACATCCCCATCACTAATGCAGTGTGTATGTGAGGGATGCCCAGGCCTTGGGTGAGCCCCTCGCAGTCTCCGTGCCATGTTCTGTTTGGGAGGCAGGAAGCCAAGGGTCAGGACACAGCTCAGGGCATTGGCGCATCACCCACATCGCTGGGCCTCAGTTTCCCCCTCAGTGGAATGGAGCGAAAGCCCTTCCCAGCTCCCTCTAAGGCTATCTCGAGAATCCCTTGAGAAGGAGATGTGAAGGGGTGTGAACAGGGCTGGACAAACGCCCAAGAACGTTCCTCTTGGCCCACCTTCAAGGACCCCTTCTCTATGTCTGTCCAGATCAAATGCCAAGCCTCAGTTTCACAATAGCATGTTGCCAGTTATCACAAAACTCTTGAAATTAAACCAAATAAATTCCTTCTAACTAGATATCATATGTTGGATGGCACATTTGGAGAGCTGGGGATTGGGGGAGGGTGACCAACATGCTGTTAGGAACCTTGATTTCCCAGCCAGCCATGTTGGCCAACACATAGATTCAGGGTAGAGCAGGCCCAGTCCTGGGCTAGATCCTGGGATTGGGGACAAAGGAGGAAAGAAGAAGAGGACAGCATCAGCCACAGTCCCTGCCCTGGAGAGATGAAGGGATGCAGTGTGGTAGGAGGTCCTGGGGTGAGGGAAGGGCCTGGGCTCCAGCCTGACTCAGGCACACACTGGCTGTGTCACCATTGCAAGCCTTGTGCCCTTCAGGCCTCTATTTGTAACTCTTTTTTTTTTTTTAATTTATTATTTACTTTTGGCTGCGTTGGGTCTTCGTTGCTGTGCGTGGGCTTTCTCTAGTTGGGGCGAGCGGGGGCTACCCTTCGTTGTGGTGCGCAAGCTTCTCATTGCGGTGGCTTCTCTTGTTGCGAAGAACGGGCTCTAGGCGTGCAGGCTTCAGTAGTTGTGGCACACGGGCTCAGTAGTTGTGGCTCGCGGGCTCTAGGGCGCAGGCTCAGTCGTTGTGGCGCACGGGCGTAGTTGCTCCGCGGCATGTGGGATCTTTCCGGACCAGGGCTCGAACCCGTGTCCCCTGCATTGGCAGGCGGATTCTTAACCACTGCACCACCAGGGAAGTCCCTATTTGCAACTCTTTAACGAGAGAGGCAGGACCTGATGGTCCTGGGAAAGAGGGTCTGCTGAAAGTGCTTGCTTATCCCTTTCCTTCTCCACCAGATGCTGACAAGTCCGCCTACCTCATGGGGCTGAACTCAGCCGACCTGCTCAAGGGGCTGTGCCACCCTCGAGTGAAGGTGGGCAATGAGTACGTCACCAAGGGGCAGAATGTCCAGCAGGTGTACTACTCCATTGGGGCGCTGGCCAAGGCCGTGTACGAGAAGATGTTCAACTGGATGGTGACGCGGATCAACGCCACCCTGGAGACCAGGCAGCCGCGCCAGTACTTCATAGGCGTCCTGGACATTGCCGGCTTCGAGATCTTCGACGTGAGTGGGGAGCCCCGGGGCCGGGAGAACAGTAACTCACTGGTTCGCACAGGCAGCCACCGCTGGCCGAGCCGGCTGCAGGCCAGTCGCGGGGACGGCGATGGGCTCCGCAGTGGTGGAGGCGGTCATGTGTCTTCAGGGCGCCCTCCCTCCCCGCCCTGACAGGGGAGGGGAGGGGCCCGCTGCACCCCTTGCCGGGCTGGACGCGGCCCTGGGCGCACCGCATGGGCCACGGACAGCTGCCCGCCTGACCCGCTCCCCTCCCCCACCCCCTGCTCTGTAGTTCAACAGCTTTGAGCAGCTCTGCATCAACTTCACCAACGAGAAGCTGCAGCAGTTCTTCAACCACCACATGTTCGTGCTGGAGCAGGAGGAATACAAGAAGGAGGGCATCGAGTGGGAGTTCATCGACTTCGGCATGGACCTGCAGGCCTGCATCGACCTCATCGAGAAGGTGCCGCTTCGGCCCCTCCGCCTGAACTCTCCACTCACACCCCACATGCATGAACGGCCCAGAAAAGTGGCAGACCCCTCTCCCTTCAGGGAGATCCAGACAGCAGAAGAAGCCCGAGCCCCAGTTCCCAGAACCTTGCAGGAGAGGGTGGTGCCTGGGAGAGCTGAGTTTCCAGAGGCTTGAGAGTGGACGCACGGAGGACGGGCACCTCAAGGATGGCCTCCCACACCAGTGTGCTTGCGGCCCTGGTTTACCCATCAAGGAGCAGGAAGTTTGAGGGTGGCACAGGGGACCATAAGAGAACACCTATTTTCAACCCCATCATCTCAGGGATCTGGGCGATGGAATGGTGTGTAAAGCACCTGTAGCATCCACATTCCCAGACTTTCACAAAGGTCCCTCCGAAATCAAACAAAGTCCCACCTTGGGAAGGCTTGAACAGGTGTCAGTCAATAGATAACTGTACTCAGAGCTGACACTGATACCTAATACCCAAAGGAGCATCTCCATTTGCAAATACTGACCCTAGAGCAGGGTCCATCTCCATCTGCTTAAAGCAGGCTCAGTGATACTCTCCCCTCCACCCTCAGCCCATGGGCATCATGTCCATCCTGGAGGAGGAGTGCATGTTCCCCAAGGCCACTGACATGACCTTCAAGGCTAAGCTGTTTGACAACCACCTGGGCAAGTCCAGCAACTTCCAGAAGCCACGCAACATCAAGGGGAAGCCGGAAGCCCACTTCTCCCTGATCCACTACGCCGGCACGGTGGACTACAACATCATAGGCTGGCTACAGAAAAACAAAGACCCCCTCAACGAGACGGTGGTGGAGTTGTACAAGAAATCCTCGCTCAAGATGCTCAGCACCCTGTTTGCCAACTATGCTGGGTTTGACACACGTGAGTGGAGACTGGGACCCAGGGGACTGGGAGAAGGACTTCTGCCGTGGTTCTGAGGCAGGTCACGTGCTACACCCCACCACTTCCATGTCAGGCTGGGCCCCAAGCTTTACAGGTTCAGTGAGATAGGATTGGGTGGAGAAGCTGAGGCACCCACAATGAAGACCCTGGCCTGCAGGCTAAATGTGAAGAGAGGTTGTGATTCCTCACCCCCTGTCCAGACTCCCCACGTGCACACTCATCCCGTTTTCTCGACTCTCCTTCCCACAGCTATCGAAAAGGGCAAAGGCAAGGCCAAGAAAGGCTCATCTTTTCAGACCGTGTCAGCTCTGCACAGGGTGAGCGTGTGGCCCAGCGCCACCCCAGCCCCGCTTGCCCCTTGCCTGGCTCATCCCCAGCTCCTGCCCCTCAGTCTCTTCAGGCCCTTCCTGATCCTGTCCACCCTGTCTTCTCTCCTGATCCTGTCCACCCTGTCTTCTCTCCCCTTCATCTGCTGGCCTCGTCTCCCACTCCTTTCTCATCTCACCTCGCTTCACTGTCGCTCCTGCCTCCCATCCTCTCCCTCTCCACGTCTCCCCTAGCCCTCCTTTATCCTCTAGCTCCTCGAGTTCTCTCTGTCTGTCTTTCCCTTCCTTCCTCTCCACTCACTTCTCTTTCTTTCCCTGTCTTTACTCTTCCCTCTTGGGTTTTGGGCCACAGGAGAATCTGAACAAGCTGATGACCAACTTGCGCTCCACACACCCCCACTTCGTGCGGTGCATCATCCCCAATGAGACAAAGTCTCCAGGTAAAGCCCAAGAAGTCGGGCCCAGCCCAAGGCTGAGACGCGTTGCCCCGGGGTCAGGGCCTTCTAGGTCACCTCCTGAGCTCCCACCATGGAGCTTTCCAAATCATGCTCTTCTCATCCCGTTGCCCATGGAGTCTCACACACTACCTCCCACCTCGGCCACAGTGCTGCCTTACATTTGGAATGTGTAGCTCAGAGTAATGTGCAAGGCACTCTGATGGACATTACCTCATTAGTGCCTTACAACCGCTGGTGACACGTGTAAGGATTGTTTATCCCTTTCTGAATCAATCATAAGGAGATGGAGGAGTTCAGGTGCCTGGGTTCAAGGCCTGGCTCTCTTCTGATCAGTTCAGTGACCTCGGTCAAGTCCCTTAACCTGTCCGGGCTTATTTTATTCTCTAAAAAATGGGCTATATTTGCCCTGGCTATCACCTATGATAATAGGCATAAACCATATAAAATAAGGACTGTGAAAGCCTTTCGGTTACTCTCAAAACATGGCTAGGAAAAAATACTGACTTGCTAAGGTCATAGGCCAGTACGTGGCAGAGCCAGGATCAGAACCCAGAACCCTTGGCTGTTAGTCCCGTGCTCTCTCAACACACTCCTCCCTCTCCCTCCTGCCACAGGGGTGATGGACAACCCCCTGGTCATGCACCAGCTGCGCTGCAATGGTGTGCTGGAGGGCATCCGCATCTGCAGGAAGGGCTTCCCCAACCGCATCCTCTACGGGGACTTCCGGCAGAGGTGGGCGCCACGGCCCCCCAGGGCTCAGGGAACAGGGGGAGCGTGGGCAGCCTCGGGTGGGAGGGGAGTCTTCAGGTGGCCTCAGATTCTCTGGGCAGAGCAGAGCAGTGCAGAACGTGGGTAACTACGGGCACCTCCCTCCCAGGTACCGCATCCTGAACCCGGCAGCCATCCCCGAGGGCCAGTTCATTGACAGCAGGAAAGGGTCAGAGAAGCTGCTGGGCTCCCTGGACATTGACCACAACCAGTACAAGTTCGGCCACACCAAGGTGAGGAAAGGGAAGAAACAAACTGATTACAGGAAGACCTGTCTTGTCCTTTGACTCCTCACCTCATGGCTCCTTTCCTTTTACCAACCACCTCAGGAACATTACTGAACCACGTGCTAGCCCTCCCCATGGACCAGACAGCACTGCTCCCCCATGCCAGCTCCAGCTGCCATTGACCTCCTTCCTCCAGTTCTTTCCTGCACTGTTAGCCTCTCTAAGATAAGCACCCCCTCTTTTCCATCCTGCCTGTCCTAGTCATGTCCACACACACCTTCTCCACAGGTGTTCTTCAAGGCGGGGCTGCTGGGGCTGCTGGAGGAGATGCGGGACGAGAGGCTGAGCCGTATCATCACCCGCATCCAGGCTCAGTCCCGGGGTGTGCTCTCCAGAATGGAGTTCAAGAAGCTGTTGGAACGTAGGTGAGAGATCTCAAAAGGAGGTTCTCAGGTCTCTAAGGCCCAGGTTGGTTCGGGGCAGTATAAGGAGAAAGAGCACACCAGGTCTTCAAATGACAAAGGGGGCACGACACACATACAGACACAGGGTGGGCCTTGCTGTCGGAGTGTGGGATGGATGGAGGACAGGGCCATGACCCAGGAGCCAAGGCCTCAGGACGGGGAGGAGGGAGGAAGCTCTCTCACCAACCTTCTTGCTGTGCCCCCGCAGAGACTCCCTGCTGGTAATCCAGTGGAACATTCGGGCCTTCATGGGGGTCAAGAACTGGCCCTGGATGAAGCTCTACTTCAAGATCAAACCGCTGCTGAAGAGCGCAGAGACAGAGAAGGAAATAGCCCTCATGAAGGAGGAGTTTGGGCGCCTCAAAGAGGCTCTGGAGAAGTCGGAGGCTCGACGCAAGGAGCTGGAGGAGAAGATGGTGTCCCTGCTGCAGGAGAAGAATGACCTGCAGCTCCAAGTGCAGACGGTGAGGCTCCCGGGCCTCTGCTGGCTCTTCTGCCCTACACCTGCCCACATCCCCCACACACCCTGCACTTCCCCACCCAGGGGCTCACCATCTTGTGCCCTCATAGGCAGAGGATTCTGGAATCAATACTTCCAAAGACCTCCAAAGAGGTCTCTCGAGGGAAAGAAAGGGAAAGGGAGAAAGAACTAACTTAAAAACATGGGCTTTCCACCAGGGTTCAACCTGGATCCACAGCTCAATAATTTTGCAACCTTGGGCAAACAATGCATTATCTTTGAGTCTCAATGTCCTCATCTCTAGATGGGAAATAAAGCCACCCATCTCACTAGGTTGTAAATATGTAAAGTGCTGGCATCAACAAACACAGTTCCCTCCCGTTGATGGAAGAACCAGAGGAAGAGGGCCAGATAAAGAGACTTCTGGTTCCCTTCCTCTCGGCTCTCATCCCCCAGTGCTCCCGTCACATTGCCCTAAAACTCTTCCTCTCCCCATCCTTCTGAGGTTCTTCTCAGCTGGGGAGATCCTAGAGCTCCCCTCCTATAGTGAGGGTGGAGCCTGTCCCTCCATGCACTTGCCAGGGCGAGGACCCCACCCACCAAACAGCCTCCCCTCTGCACCTTGCCCTCAGGAACAAGACAACCTGGCTGATGCGGAAGAGCGCTGCGACCAGCTGATCAAGAACAAGATCCAGCTGGAGGCCAAGGTGAAGGAGATGACCGAGAGGCTGGAGGACGAGGAGGAGATGAACGCCGAGCTCACGGCCAAGAAGCGCAAGCTGGAAGACGAGTGCTCTGAGCTCAAGAGGGACATTGATGACCTGGAGCTGACGCTGGCCAAGGTGGAGAAGGAGAAGCACGCCACAGAGAACAAGGTGAGGGCAGCTCCCTCTGGCTCCAGCCCAAGTCTCCTCAGGATTCCGAGACCTGAGTGTGGCCCCGGTCCTTGGCATTGGAGGTCTCCACAGATGTCTCCAGGTTGGTGACCTTTGACCTTAAAGGGGATGGGGTTCTTGGTCAACAGGTGAAGAATCTGACAGAGGAGATGGCTGGGCTGGACGAGATCATTGCCAAGCTGACCAAGGAGAAGAAAGCTCTGCAAGAGGCCCACCAACAGGCCCTGGATGACCTTCAGGCTGAGGAGGACAAGGTCAACACCCTGACCAAGGCCAAGGTCAAGCTGGAACAGCATGTGGACGATGTAAGTAGATTGTCACAAGGGCCTAGATATACCATGTCCATCTGTGCTTGTGTGTGTGTGTGTGTGTGTGTTTGGGGGGGTGGGGCTGGACGGTGCTCCCTCTCCTGACATCTTTCTAGAAGGGAGCTGGGGAATAGAAAAGGGGAGGGGTGATCAATTCTGATTTATATATCTTATCTTGCTGATGTGATCCACAGTAGAGATGGGCTTCCTTATTTCACTTGATGTTCAAGCCTATATGTCTCTCCCTTCAACCACAGGATTTAGAGGGTTAACTTGTAAGAACATGAAACATTTTCTTGGGAATTTTGTGAAGCTCCTCAAGGATGATCTTTGGACTTCTAATATTTTAGCCAGGATCTGATCCTTAGTGATCATTGTTCCCACAGGTAGTCCTTTGAGCATATCTCTACTGAATCACTCTTTATCACTCTGTGTTATCATTACTGAAGTATTCGTCCCAGCCATAGACTGGAAGCTGCCTTTAGGTGGGAACTTGGATTTATTCAATTTTGTGTCTGTAGTGCCTAATATGGGGCCTGGTATCCAGTAGGTGCTTACAGGATGCAGAATGAATGAACGTAGCTTTGGGATTTCATCCCACAGTCATTCATTCAATCATTTATCAAATAGTTACTGAGCATCCCTCCATGCTAGGGGCTCTCACAGTCCCCTGGCCACAGCCGGCCCATTCTGGGGAAGCTTTCCCAAGTCCTGACACCTCTCAGGATTCCTCAATCACAGAGGGACTAAGCTCCCAAATCACCAAATAAGGATGCTTGGCCTAACAGGGCACATTGGTCCTTTTCTCCACCAGCTGGAGGGATCCCTGGAGCAGGAGAAGAAGGTGCGTATGGACCTGGAACGAGCCAAGCGGAAGCTTGAGGGAGACCTGAAGCTGACCCAGGAGAGCATCATGGATCTGGAGAACGACAAGCAGCAGCTGGATGAGCGGCTAAAAAAGTAGCGTGTTCCCCGCCCCATCGCCCTTCCTCCTCCCCCGCCCAGCAGACTGTTCCGCCCATGGCAATATTAGCTGAGCCAAGACATCCAACCTCAGAGGCAACAGCCTCATGCAGCCTCCATAAGTAGGTGCAAAACTGTGGGCAAAGCCTCCAGGAAGAGGGCTTTCCTCCCCCAGACACGCACATCAGGGCCCGGCAGGCCTCCCTGGCCAAAGTCTAACCCGGATCCCTCAAGCCCTCTCTTCCTGCTGGACACTCAAAAGGGATGAAAAATAACAGCTCACCCCCTTTATACACAAGTCTCTTTGGAGACCAGTTGCTTAACACAGAGGAAAGCTCCACACAAAAGCCTCTCAGGTAAATCCTTTCAGGTCCTTCACAGAGAGCCCAGAGGACCACAGAGAAACGGCTCAGCCACCACGTGTGAGCAGTGCACGGTCTGGCTACTTCTTTGTTCAGTGATCTTGTGGTTCCAATTCTTATTGCAAGATCTTCAAAAATGTGTAGATCCACTTTTCACACCTGGCGAACAGTGAGTCTGTGGGGCATTTTTGGATGATCAAAGATCTTATGGTGCTTTAGGGTCAGGACTATGAAAGGCTGTGAAACTCATCCTGGTCTACAGTCTCACCAGGAAATCTTCACACCTCCCCAGGCACAGTACTTGCTGAATGAATGAATAAATATATGATCCCAGTGATCCTCAAACCACCTTTTAAGAATGGTACTTGGGGCTTCCCTGGTGGCGCAGTGGTTGAGAGTGTGCCGATGCAGGGGACACGGGTTCATGCCCCGGTCCGGGAAGATCCCACATGCCGCGGAGCGGCTAGGCCCGTGAGCCATGGCCGCTGAGCCTGCGCGTCCGGAGCCTGTGCTCCGCAACGGGAGAGGCCACAACAGTGAGAGACCCACATACCGAAAAGAAAAAAAAAAAAAAAAAAAAAAAGAATGGTACTTGAACCCCACTTACCAAAGAGGAAAGGAAGGCTCAGAAAGGTTACCAAGTTGCCCAAAGTAACAGTGACAGAATTAAAGACCATCAGAGCTAAAAGGGGCCTTTGAGTCGACCTAGTCCAACGCCTTCATTTTACAGACCAAAGAAGGGAGCATCTCGGAGCCCAGGTCCTGTCACTCCACCTACAGTGCTCTTCCTGTTATATTTCCTATTGAACTTCAATCCTTCAGCAGGTGTTACACTTTCAGGGACCTTACAACAGCCCTGGAAGCTGGGGTTTTTTTGATGAAATTTTGCTCCTCGTTTGTTTCATTACCATCTCCAACCACTGGTAGGCCCTCCTGGAGCCCAACCAGCCTCCCTTGCCTCACCCTCCCTCCTTCCCCGCAGGAAGGACTTTGAGCTGAATGCCCTCAATGCGAAGATTGAGGATGAGCAGGCCCTGGGCAGCCAGCTGCAGAAGAAGCTCAAAGAGCTTCAGGTAAGGTCCCTGGGCTGGTCCTCAGCCCCCCAACCCTCCTCCAGGCCGTTCTCTCCCAGCATCACAGGCACTGGCTCTGTGTCTGTGAAGGGAGGTGCTGGGCCATCACAGTTCCCCTGTGGAGCACCTCGAGGAGGGCTGGCTGATCCAAGGATGACATAGGAAGAGATCTTGAAACACTCACAGGTCTGGGGACAGAAATCCCAGCTTCCTATATCAGCTGTGGTTCAGCTGGTGACTGTGGGTAGTCCACTGCCAATCTCTGGGTCTATATGTCCTCCCTTGTTCCCTGTGGCTTTTAAGGTCCCTTCAGCCCTGATGGTCTGTGACTTCAGTTCTTACCTCTAGAGTGAACGCTGTGTTGGCTCTTTAGTTGTCTGGTCAGACGAACCTGGCTCTTTCATTCCAACTTCTATTATTTTTGCCACAAAACTGCTTAAACTATCCCTGGAACACAGGTCTCTTTGTCCTTCTTCAAGAGCAAGCTTCAACCACTTTCCTTCCAATAAAGACAATGTACAATGTTCTGGCCCAAACTCAGCTGTCCAAACCATCTCACCCAAATCCTGTTATTTCTACCTGTCCACTGGTGGAACTAAGCTGCCTGCTGTTCCAGACAGGCCAGGAGCCTTCTAGAGCCCTGGGGAGGGGGCTCTGATGGAGGGGTCAGGCGGTGGGTCTGAGCCCCCTATACCCTGCCCAGGCACGCATCGAGGAGCTGGAGGAAGAGCTGGAGGCCGAGCGCACTGCCCGGGCCAAGGTGGAGAAGCTGCGCTCAGACCTGTCCCGGGAGCTGGAGGAGATCAGTGAGCGGCTGGAGGAGGCTGGCGGGGCCACGTCCGTGCAGATCGAGATGAACAAGAAGCGCGAGGCTGAGTTTCAGAAGATGAGGCGGGACCTGGAGGAGGCCACGCTGCAGCACGAGGCCACGACGGCCGCCCTGCGCAAGAAGCACGCCGACAGCGTGGCCGAGCTGGGCGAGCAGATCGACAACCTGCAGCGCGTGAAGCAGAAGCTGGAGAAGGAGAAGAGCGAGTTCAAGCTGGAGCTGGACGATGTCACCTCCAACATGGAGCAGATCATCAAGGCCAAGGTGGGCCTCTGCTCTCCTCTCCTCACCCTGTCCTCCCTCACAGCCTCGCAGTGCGCCTTCCTTCCACTTCCTCTCTGCCATCGCTCTTATTCTCACTCCCTTCGTCACCCTCTGGTCTCTCTCCCTCTCTCCCTTGCACCTGCCTTGCCCTCCACCTGTGTCTCCATCTCCTCACCATCTCTCCCTTCTTTAATTCATGCATCCTCTCCAGATTGTGCCCCTCCAGCCCCGCCCCATTTCACCCCCCACCCCCCGCCTCTGTGCGCTCCCCAACCTTGGTCCTCCCTTCCTTCCTCCAGTCAACCCAGCCCCTCGCACATTCACCTTTCTCTTGTCCCTTACCGCCTGAAGGCAAACCTGGAGAAGGTGTCCCGGACACTGGAGGACCAGGCCAACGAGTACCGGGCAAAGCTAGAAGAGGCCCAGCGCTCCCTCAATGACTTCTCCACCCAGCGAGCCAAGCTGCAGACGGAGAACGGTGGGTGCCCCTAACCAGCCCTGCGCCTGCCTCACGGAAGAGCATCAGTTGCCCCCTTCCATGGCCCACAAACCCTTGTTCCCACCTGCAGGTGAGCTGTCCCGGCAACTGGAGGAAAAGGAGGCGCTGATCTTGCAGCTGACCCGAGGGAAGCTCTCCTACACCCAGCAGCTGGAGGACCTCAAGAGGCAGCTGGAGGAGGAGGGCAAGGTGAGGCCCGGCTACGGGGCAGCAGACAGGATTGATGGCAGCCCTGGGGCAACCAACCTCAGAAATGGAGCCTGGAAGCTGCAGAGAGGCCTCTAATGAAAAAACCTCCAGGCCAGGTTCTTCTACTCTTCAGCTAAGCCACACCCGAACATCACTGAGTGCCTCCTTTCTTATTTGGAAGGGATGGGCAAACTGGGAAGGTACCTTAAGATGTTGAGATTCCACACCAGCCCTCACCCTGAAGGAGGCCGGGGCTTGGTTGAAGTTCATAGATATGAAAAGGATCGGGAGAATGGGGACAGGGCCTTCCCTCCCACCTTCCCAGATGCTGAACCCACCTCCCGGTGCTGCACCTCCCAGGCGAAGAATGCCCTGGCCCACGCACTGCAGTCAGCCCGGCACGACTGTGATCTGCTGCGGGAGCAATACGAGGAGGAGACGGAGGCCAAGGCCGAACTGCAGCGCGTCCTGTCCAAGGCCAACTCGGAGGTGGCCCAGTGGAGGACCAAGTATGAGACGGACGCCATCCAGAGGACCGAGGAGCTGGAGGAGGCCAAGTGAGTCCTGGGCAGCCCCCAACCCTGCTTCTAAGAGAGGAAGGCTCAAGAGGACATGGGTAGAGACAGGCAGAGTGGGCACGGAAGGCAGATTTGAGGTGGAAGAGAGGAGGTGGGGAGAAATGTGGTGGGCAACACAGGTGCTTGCGAGGGAGCTGGGATCCTGCGCTCTGAGTGAACCCTGGCTGGCCCTGACTCACTTCCTGTGACGGGCGAGCTTTTGGCCCGGGTTATACCTGATGCTCACGTATAAGACGAGCAAAAAGCTTGTTGGTCAGAGGAGCTACCGCCGATCAGCCTGGGTGGGGAGAAGTGAGGGCTGCCACCCTGATGCCGTTCCCCGTAGGGAAGAGCCTCTGTTCTAGGCACCCGAAGCCCTGGCTCCCTGGAGGCTGGGGTTCCAGGGTCTGAAGGGCTACTCAGTGTCCCAAGGAGCTGTGTGGGAGGGCCGGGACCTCCTCATCTGGCAGTTCAGGGAGGGGTCGTCCCAAGGCCCCGCTGTTCCCAGATAGAGTGACACACATACACCCAACCGCCCTGGGCAGGAAGAAGCTGGCCCAGAGGCTGCAGGACGCCGAGGAGGCCGTCGAGGCCGTCAACGCCAAGTGCTCCTCGCTGGAGAAGACCAAGCACCGGCTGCAGAATGAGATCGAAGACCTGATGGTGGACGTGGAGCGCTCCAACGCGGCCGCCGCGGCCCTGGACAAGAAGCAGAGGAACTTCGACAAGGTGGGCCCAGGCTGGGGACTCGCAGCCAGGGGCCAGAGCAGGCGGGCAGGCGGGAGTCAGGAACGTCCTCCCAGGAGGCAGAGGCTGGGAGGAGGCTGAGCCCAGGAGAGGGGCCTGGGCGCCCCTGGACGTGGGGCTGGGGCTGCCCGGTGAGCCGCGTCCCGTCCCCGCAGATCCTGGCCGAGTGGAAGCAGAAGTACGAGGAGTCGCAGTCGGAGCTGGAGTCCTCGCAGAAGGAGGCGCGCTCCCTCAGCACCGAGCTCTTCAAGCTCAAGAACGCCTACGAGGAGTCCCTGGAGCACCTGGAGACCTTCAAACGGGAGAACAAGAACCTGCAGGGTGCGGGGCCCAGGCCGGGGGCGGGGGCGGGGCAGGGAGGGTCCGCACGTGGCGCCACCCAGCGGCTCCTAGAGGCGTGCCCCCCGTTGGAGCCCAGCTGCCCCCAGCTGAGCGGCCCGCCCTTCCCACAGAGGAGATCTCCGACCTGACTGAACAGCTGGGCTCCAGTGGAAAGACCATCCACGAGCTGGAGAAGGTCCGCAAGCAGCTGGAGGCTGAGAAGCTGGAGCTGCAGTCGGCCCTGGAGGAGGCCGAGGTGCGCGCACAGGGGTAGGGGGTGCGCAGGGGGTGGGAGAAGAAGCTGAGCTCTAGGCTATGGTCCCTGTTCTCATCTCCCTTTGTTTTTGTTCACTGCTTCATTCTCAGAGCCTAGAACAGTGCCTGGCACATAGTAGGCACTCAACAAATATTGTGGAATGAATGAATGAACCCGGTCACTCAGTTCCCTTCACACAAACATTTTACCTATTACATCTCAGACAAGATTTCCTGTTTCACTCCCCCACCCCGCCTTCCATCTCTGCCTCCCTCTTCGGGTTTTTACATTCTGTGCCTGATTGCCTCGGTTTCCTTGGCAACACCACTCTCTTCATTTTCCTCTTTGTCTTCATAGCTTGCTCTCCTCTGTGAGAGCCTGAATCACCTTCTCTTAGGACTTTTTTTTTCTTTCAAATTCTCTTTTCTTCTTCCTCCTTCTGCTTCTTTGACTGAACCACTTACACCACTCTTGAACTCACTTTGTATCCACGATTCATGGACAGACCCCTGCCCCCACCCTGTGCCCTGACTTCCTCGGACCCTCTCTCCCCACCCCCCTCCAGGCCTCTCTGGAGCACGAGGAGGGCAAGATCCTGCGGGCCCAGCTGGAGTTCAACCAGATCAAGGCAGAGATGGAGCGGAAGCTGGCAGAGAAGGACGAGGAGATGGAGCAGGCGAAGCGCAACCACCTGCGGGTGGTGGACTCCCTGCAGACCTCCCTGGACGCGGAGACGCGCAGCCGCAACGAGGCCCTGCGGGTGAAGAAGAAGATGGAGGGCGACCTCAACGAGATGGAGATCCAGCTCAGCCACGCCAACCGCGTGGCCGCCGAGGCCCAGAAGCAAGTCAAGAGCCTCCAGAGCTTGCTGAAGGTACCTGGTGACTCTTGGAAGCAGGAAGTCACCTCACCCAGAGAGGGGCAGTGGCCGAGTTGGGGGGTGGTGTCCCATCACAGCACCAGATCCCTCCTGCCCCGGGGCCGTCGCAGGCACCTCCCACAGGTCCCACCTGAGCCACCGCCAGGGGCTCTCCACAGCATCCAGTTCAGCTGACGGCCTTCTGATGGGCCAGAGCCCAGCTGCCTGCCTCACGCCCACTCTCCTGATGCGCAGGACACCCAGATCCAGCTGGATGACGCGGTCCGTGCCAACGATGACCTGAAGGAGAACATCGCCATCGTGGAGCGGCGCAACAACCTGCTGCAGGCCGAGCTGGAGGAGCTGCGGGCCGTGGTGGAGCAGACGGAGCGGTCCCGGAAGCTGGCCGAGCAGGAGCTGATCGAGACCAGCGAGCGGGTGCAGCTGCTGCACTCCCAGGTGAGAGGCCAGGAGAAACCTGCCGAGCAGCAGAGCCAGGACACCTAGCAATGCTCTGAATCAGATGGCCTGAGAAAGCATATGTCCAAGCATATGGATCATAAATGATTTCATCTCTTGGACCAGCTCGCCTCTGTTAGTCATGGCTGCGGAACCACAACCTTGAGAAAGGGGTCTACCCTTAAAAGCTAAGAGTGTCATGGTGGGGCTTCCCTGGTGGCGCAGTGGTTGAGAGTCCACCTGCCGATGCAGGGGACACGAGTTCGTGCCCCGGTCCGGGAAGATCCCACATGCCGCGGAGCGGCTGTGCCCGTGAGCCATGGCCGCTGAGCCTGCACGTCCGGAGCCCGTGCTCCGTAACGGGAGAGGCCACAACAGTGAGAGGCCCGCGTACCGCAAAAAAAAAAAAAAGTGTAGAATCAGGCAGCAAAGCAGACATTCAACAGTTTTCTTTGCCTTTATCTAGAACACCAGCCTCATCAACCAGAAGAAGAAGATGGAGGCAGACCTGTCCCAGCTTCAGGGCGAAGTGGAGGAGGCAGTGCAGGAGTGCAGGAATGCCGAGGAGAAGGCCAAGAAGGCCATCACGGACGTGAGTGACCGCTCCCCTTCTTGCCCTCCCCGAAAGACTCGAACCAGGCCTGTGGGTCCAGGCCAGGCCACTGTGCTGTAACAGCGGTGATTCTGCCACTCTGTGGGTTTGAGGGCCTCAGGGAGCAAACGGCAGGATGGGAAAGAGGTGATCCTTAATGGGAAAGAAGAGGCCCCGGGGCCCTGTTGTTTTACGCTCTCTGCCGTGCACAGGCCGCCATGATGGCGGAGGAGCTGAAGAAGGAGCAGGACACCAGCGCGCACCTGGAACGCATGAAGAAGAACATGGAGCAGACCATCAAGGACCTGCAGCACCGGCTGGACGAGGCCGAGCAGATCGCCCTCAAGGGCGGCAAGAAGCAGCTGCAGAAGCTGGAGGCCCGGGTGCGGGAGCTGGAGAATGAGCTGGAAGCCGAGCAGAAGCGCAATGCAGAGTCGATCAAGGGCATGAGGAAGAGTGAGCGTCGCATCAAGGAGCTCACCTACCAGGTGCGGGCACGGCGGCTGCTCTGGGGCCAGGCCCTCTGCATTATGGCATGAAGCCAGGGTGACAGCCACCCCAGAGGGATGGAGTGTTCTCTCTTAGCCTCTTACAGGTCAAGGAGTGAGTGTACAGCCCCTGGCTGCCCTGTTTCTACTCTGCCTGACCCTGTTCTACACTGAGTGTCCCCTGGCTCAGAGGGCAGTCTCTGAGTCCCCTGGCCTTCAAGTTCCACCTCAGCATTCCCCCTCAGCCTTTCCCCTGCAGACACCAGAGCTTGAGCTAGAGCTCACCCAGCACAGATTACCAGAAAGCAAATATGTAGCCAAACCTTAGCCTGGCGTCATCACCACCAAAAAACACCAAACCATTAAAATGAATCTCAGAACTTTTCGGTTACTCAGGGAAGTGTAGACTTTAGCTCTTACGGTGTTTTCTAGAATCAGACTGTGAATTAGATTTTCTTTCCATTCCAATCCAGAGATTCGCCATCCCTCTATGCATACTTGTCCTTAACCTAGATCAAGTCAATGTCATTTCCCAGCAGCCCAGGAAACCCCGTCAGGCCTGCAGTCCCAGAGTTCCTGCCAGCACACGCTGGGTTCTAGAAACAGGGGGCTTACTCTCCATGGGCCCCCAGGACACCCCAGGGCCTGTGCACACACACAGTTTTGTGTGCAATTTCAGGGAGCCCATCCGCTCCCTAGACTCTTTCTTGGTACAAACCATTAAAAGTATTCATAACTTTTTTGGTGAGAAATTGTGAGGAGAACTCAAGTGTTTGGTGAGGATCCAGGAGTTGAAATGGGTCAGGATATTGCATGCAGGGTAAAGCTGATGAGTGGGGAAGGGGCTGCAGTGCTTCCCATGACTATGCCATACTCACTTCTGCCTGACCCCCAGACGGAGGAGGACAGGAAGAACCTGCTGCGGCTGCAGGACCTGGTGGACAAGCTGCAGCTGAAGGTCAAGGCCTACAAGCGCCAGGCCGAGGAGGCGGTGGGTGACCCTGATGGGGCCCAGGCCTGGAGGAGGGGACAAGGAGCCGGCCCCCAGGATGGGAGTCTAATAATCCCTGGCTCCTC
>NW_021698194.1:0-2991 GCF_005190385.1 Monodon monoceros
TGTTATTATAATTAATAATAGCTTGTGCTGATTAAATGATAAATCTTGTTTGTACATTTTTCCACCCCCTTCCTGCCTGAGGTTGGCACAGGGCTGGAGGATAGTGGGTTCATTTATCAGCACAAGATCCAACCCAGCAACTAATTCTAATGTTTTCTAGAACTAAAAAGGACTCCTTGTTCTATTGTGCTAGTGATTAAAGCAGATTAGGTCAATATTCTAAGTCTCTTGTTTATATCAGGAATTTGACTCTTGATTCACAAAAGTCTTTTCTCTGAAAGTTACTGTTTGCACAATGGAATCAAAAAAGTACTAGGAAGCTCAAAAATAGCAGTTGATGTCCTACCTACCTTGATATTATCAGCTGAGTCTCTAATTCCATATATTTTGCTGATGCAAATGTTGAAGGATCCCAAGGCAACAAGACAATTCAGGGTAGAAGTCTCAGGACACTCTCAAAATTCATCTGAGATCACGACTGCGGCTGGGGAACTAAAGGGCTTTAGCACCTTGAAAGTTAATAGCACCACACTTGCCACTGATTTCATGCTCAAAAAAAAAAATGTTTTTCTTATCCTGAATTCCGTTTACCCTCCCCCCCCACCCTCTTCCTTCTTTTTTTCTCTATTTCCTTTTTACATTTTACTTCGTCTTTTCCATTCTCTGTGGTTTCCTCATTAGAAGACAAATTCTTAAATGCATTCTCAATACAAGCATGTATTCCCTTGGCTGGAAAGATATGATGACTTTAATTCGCTATAAGGTGTAAATGGCTGCTAGCAAATCATTTTCAGAGGGAAGGATTTTCAGGGTATTTAACGGAGATGGGACGCTACACCCTGATTAGAAAGAAACACAGAATCTTCTAGGCATCTTTCTTGCAAGAAGAAAAAAAAATTTTTTTCACATCTTTATTGGAGTATAACTGTTTTACATTGATGTGTTAGCTTCTACTGTATAACAAAGGGAACCAGCTATACATATACATATATCCCCATATCTCCTCCCTCTTGCATCTCCCTCCCACCCTCCCTATCCCACCCCTCTAGGTGGACACAAAGCATCGAGCTGATCTCCCTGTGCTCTGTGGCTGCTTCCTACTAGCTATCTGTTTTACATTTTGTAGTGTATATATGTCCATGCCACTCTCTCACTTTGTCCCAGCTTACCCTTCCCCCTTCCTATGTCCTCAAGTCCATTCTCTATGTCTGTGTCTTTATTCCTGTCCTGCCCCTAGGTTCTTCAGAACAATTTTTTGTTTCTTTTTTAGATTGCATATATATGTGTTAGCGTACACTATTTGTTTTTCTCTTTCTGACTTCACTCTGTATGACAGTCTCTAGGTCCATCCACCTCACTACAAATAACTCAATTTTGTTTCTTTTTATGGCTAACTAATATTCCATTGTATATATGTGCCACATCTTATTTATCCATTCTTCTGTCAACGGACATTTAGGTTGCTTCCATGTCCTGGCTATTGTAAATAGAGCTGCAATGAACATTGTGGTACATGACTCTTTTTGAATTATGGTTTTCTCAGGGTATATGCCCAGTAGTGGGATTGCTGGGTTGTATGGTAGTTCTATTTTTAGTTTTTTAAGGAACCTCCATACTGTTCTCCATAGTGACTGTGTCAATTTACATTCCCACCAACTGTGCAAGAGGGTTCCCTTTCTCCACACCCTCTCCAGCATTTCTTGTTTGTAGATATTTTGATGATGGCCATTCTGACCAGTGTGAGGTGATACCTCATTGTAGTTTTGATTTGCGTTTTTCTAATGATTAGTGATGTTGAGCATCCTTTCATGTGTTTGTTGGCAATCTGTATATCTTCTTTGGAGAAATGTCTATTTAGGTCTTCTGCCCATATTTGGATTGGGTTGTTTGTTTTATTGATATTGAGCTGCATGAGCTGCTTGTATATTTTGGAGATTAATCCTTTGTCAGTTGCTTTGTTTGCAAATGTTTTCTCCCATTCTGAGGCTTGTCTTTTTGTCTTGTTTATGGTTTCCTTTGCTGTGCAAAAGCTTTTAAGTTTCATTAGGTCCCATTTGGTTGTTTTTATTTCCATTTCTCTAGGAGGTGGGTCAAAAAGGATCTTGCTGTGATTTATGTCATGGAGTGTTCTGCCTATGTTTTCCTCTAAGAGTTTTATAGCGTCTGGTCTTACCTTTAGGTCTTTAATCCATTTTGAGTTTATTTTTGTGTATGGTGTTAAGGAGTGCTCTAATTTCATTCTTTTACATGTAGCTGTTCAGTTTTCCCAGCAGCACTTATTGAAGAGGCTTTTCTCCATTGTATATTCTCACCTCCTTTATCAAAGATAAGGTGACCATATGTGTGTGGGTTTATCTCTGGGCTTTCTGTCCTGTTCCATTGATGTATATTTCTGTTTTTGTGGCAGTACCATACTGTCTTGATTACTGTAGCTTTGTAGTATAGTCTGAAGGAAAATATTGTTGATGTTTTTCTATTAGTGATTATGAGCCCTCTTAACTCAAATACACTTGAATTTATACTTTTTGATCGAAATTGTCATTACTTTTGGATCACCCCAGGTAGAAGTTCCAATGATATTGTCCAAGTTAATTTATCTTATAGAAAATTTAGGATGGCTGCCCATTTCTGGTGTAGTGAATTTTCCAGTTCCTAATAGAATATCACCCACAGAGACTTGGCTGCTCCTTTCAACAAATGAAAGGGAACACACTAATTTCTTAGCTCATCCCAGGATACATGACAGCACCATGAATCAAAGATCAGACTTTTGCTTGATTCAGCCACCAAAGGCCACTTTCTTCTCAGTGTCATATAGCCATGACACTTGGATCTCTGCTCATCCTGACTCTAGCCAGGAGATAATTGCTTAGACTCAAGCCTAGGCATGCAGTACACATTGGCTTCTTGTTGGGAACCACACTCAGAGAGAGAGAGAGAGAGAGTGTCAACCTTTGGTTCTTACGTAGCTTTTTCAAAGAATTCTTGACA
>NW_021698195.1:0-7386 GCF_005190385.1 Monodon monoceros
TTCTATGGGCCCTGTGTTGTTAGACAACTCCTGCCTGCCTCACTCCGAGGCACTTGGTGATGTGGGTCCTCTGGTTTTAGGTCACATGTGCTGGGCTCCTCACCTGTCGCTGATGTGGCCCCACTGGTGTGAGGACACTCCTGCCTTGTTCCCATCCCCTTGGTGATGTTGGCCCTCTGGTGAGAGTCTGATCCTTGTTGAGTTCCTCACACTTCTTTGAGGTGGGCCCTCTGCTCTGAGGTCATTCCTGCCTGGCTGGCACACCCCGCCTTGGCGACGTCGGCCCTATGGTGGCAGTTGGAGCCTGCTGGGAGCCTCCTCCCCTCAGTGATGAGGGCCCTCTGTCCTCAGGCCCTAACTGCTGGGTTCCCACATTTTCTGATTCGTGCTAAGTGGTGCGAGGACACTCCTGCCAGGTTCCCATCCCCATGGGGATGTGGGCTTTCTGTTCTGAAGTCCCAACGGCTCAGTTGCTCACAGTTTCATGATGTGGGCCCTCTGTTGTGAGTTCTCTGTGACCTGGATCCCATAGACTCCATGCTGTTGGCCGCCTGCTGGCAGGTTCCAACTGCTGGATTTCTCACATTTTTTATTCTATGGGCTCTGTGTTGTAAGGCTACTCCTGCCTGCCTCACTCCTAGCCCCTTGGAGATGTGGGTCCTCTGATTTAGGTCACACGTTCTGGGTTCCTCACCTTTCTATGATGTGGCCCCCCTGGCGTGAGGACCCTTCTGCCTGGTTCTGATCCCCTTGGTGAGGTGGACAGTCTGGTGAGAGTCTTATCCTGGCTGGTTTCCTCACCCTTCTGTGAGGTAGGCCCTCTGCGGTGAGGTCACTCCTGCCTGGTTGGCACACGTTACCTTGGCGACGTGGGCCCTCAGTTGGGAGTTGGTGCCTTCTGGGAGTCTCCGCCCCTGGGTAATGAGGGCCCTCTGGCGTCAGGCCCTAACTCCTGGGCTCCCAAAATTTTCTGATGTGCGCCCTGTGGTGCGAGTACACTCCTGCCAGGATCCCAACCCCATGGGAATGTGGGCCTTGTGCTCTGAGGTCCCATCGTCTGGGTTGCTCACAGTTTCATGATGAGGGTCCTCTGTTGTGAGTTCAGTCAGGTCTAGATCCCATAGCCTCACTGCTTCTGCCCGCCTGCTGGGAGGTTCCCACTGCTGGATTCCTCAGCTTTTTTATTCTATGGGCCCTGTGTTGTGAGGCTACTCCTGCCTGCCTCACTCCGAGCCCCTTGGAGATCTGGGTCCTCTGGTTTAGGCCACATGTGCTGGGTTCCTCACCTTTCTATGATATTGCCACACTGGTGTGAGAACACTCCTGCCTGGTTCTGATCCCCTTGGTAATGTGGGCCCTCTGGTGAGAGTCTTATCCTGGCTTTGCTCCTCACCCTTCTGTGAGGTAGGCCCTGTGCTGTGAGCTCACTCCTGCCTGGCTGTCACACGTCACCTTGGTGACCTGGGCCCTCAATTGGGAGTTGGTGCCTTCTTGGAGTCTCCTCCCCTCGGTAATGAGGGCCCTCTGGCATCAGGCCCTAACTTCTGGGCTCCCAAAATTCTCTGATGTGCGCCCTGTGGTGTGAGTATACTTCTGACAGGTTCCCAACCCCATGGGAATGTGGGCCTTCTGCTCTGAGGTCCTAACGGCTGGGTTGCTCACAGTTTCATGATGAGGGTCCTCTGTTGTGAGTTCAGTCAGGACTGGATCCCATAGCCTCGCTCCTGCTGGCTGCCTGCTGGGAGGATCCAACTGCGCGATTCCTCACCTTTTTTATTCTATGGTCCCACTGTTTTGAGGCTCCTCCTGCCTGCCTCACTCCCAGCCCCTTTTTGATGTGTGTCCTCTGGTTTGAGACCACGTGTGCTGGGTCCCTCACATTTCGGTGATGTGGCCCCACTGGTGTGAGGACACTCCTGCCCTGTTCCCATTCCCTTGGTGATATGGGCCCTCTGGTGAGAGTCTGATCATCTTTGGTTTCCTCACACTTCTGTGAGGTTAGCCCTCTGCTCTGAGGTCCCTCCTGCCTGGCTGGCACACCCCGCATTGGTGACGTCGGCCCTCTGGTAGCAGTTGGAGCCTTCTGGGAGCCACGTCCCCTCAGTGATGAGGGCCCTCTGGCATTAGGCCCTAACTGCTGTGCTCCCCACCTTTTCTGATGTGTGCCCACTGGTGTGATGACACTCCTGCTTGGTTCCCTTCCCCGTGGGGATGTGGGCCTTGTGCTCTGAGGTCACAACGGCTGGGTTGCTTACAGTATCACGATGAGGGCCCTCTGCTGTGAGTTCACTGTGGCCTGGATCTCATAGCCTCGGTGCTCTGGGCCACCTGCTGGGAAGTTCCAACTGCTGGATTCCTCACCTTTTTTATACAGTGGGCCATGTGTTGTGAGGTTAATCCTGCCTGCCTCACTCCGAGACCCATGGGGATGTGGGTCCTCTGGTTTGAGGCTACATGTGCTGGGTACCTCAACTTTCGATGATGTGGCCCCACGGGTGTGAGGACACTCCTGCCTGGTTCCCATCCCCTTGGTGATGTGGACCCTCTGGTGAGAGTCTGATCCTGGCTGGGTTCCTTACCCTTCTGTGAGGTGGGCCCTCTGATGTGAGGTCACACGTGGCTCGCTGGCTCACATCACCTTGGCAACGTGGGGCCTCTGTTGGTCCCTGGAGCATGCTGGGAGCCTCCTACCCTCGTAAATAAGGGCCCTGGAAAAAACGCATATGCCCTTTTTGGTAAAGTACATCATTGTAGAGGTTTTGCCTCTTTTCCTATGCTTTCAGAGCAATTCCCGTCTACCTCCTGAAATCGCATTCTGGCAATTCTGCCCCGTTTTCAAGTGCTCTTTGCAGCCTTACTTGAATACATTTTTGGACGATAGCCGTCATTTATAACTCTGCAGGTTTGTGAATTACAGTGCCCCTGAGCCTCTTTCTTCAACTCGCTTTCTTGTGAATTGGCCACAAAACCGCAGGATTGCTTCAGGCCTTAATATGCTTCCGGCATGGCACGCTGAGCCTGTGGTTAGTTCCTCTTCCTGGAGGGAAATGAGAGTTAAATGTGCCTGTCCACAAACCTACAGCTAGTCTCTCATTGGTTCTCCCTATTCCTGTTCATCTTCTGCAGAAATTGCAAACTGTACCAAACAGGAGGTTAAAGGCACTGACTCTCCAAATGGGGAGAGTGTTAGTAAAGTGTCTTGAATGGTGAACCCGAGGACCAGGGGACGAAAACTGAGATGCATTTAAAAACGTTTTGTGATCACACGGTGGAGCATACTCTGCATTCCCCATGCATGTTTGAGCTGAAGCACGAATCCCTTAAACCTGGAGAGCTGGGACCCTTGGAATAGGTACCATGCAGTATTACTTCTAAGGGTCTGCATTTGCTCACCGAACCTCACCAATCCTATCAGCCCCAGGTGTCCAGCCTTATGTCTAACCCAGCTGTGGGTGTGGATGTGGTAAACCCAGGTTTCATCACAAGCCATGAATGAATTATTTAAGAATTGCTCTCTATTTCACAGTCTTTGTGATAGTTTTTAAAATTTATTTGTATAATGGGATTTAGCTGATTTTCAATGCTGCGTTTATGCCGCTGTACACACACTGGATTCCCTTAAGGAGACATATAAATACATAGGTTTTAAGACTCGTTCTAGTCAGGTATATTCTTGGGGTGGAATATGTGATGTTGAGTCCATTTCGTTGAGCAAGGAGTAGATCATGTATATTACATATATGGCTTATGGAACGGTATCTGTGCTAATTTCATTCTCTGGTTTTATGTGGCACCTCAACTCACCTTTCCCCATAAGCAAACATAAGTTGGTTTTCTAAATGTGAGACCCTGTTGTGTTTTGTAATTCACTTCAGGTGTAGCCAAGTTTACATTCCGTGTATTAGTGATATCTTAAGATGGTTCTCTTTCTGTGTGACTTATTCACGTAGAATCATCGTACCTGAATCCACCCATTGTGCCGCTACGGGCCTGATGACATAGATTTCATTGCTGAGAATATACCATTGTACGTACGTACCACAACTTCTTTATCCATTTTTTGCTTTCTGAGATATTTAGCTTGTACCGTAGAGGAGGTTCTTGTAAACAAAGCTGTCCGAAATTTGGAGTGGCTGTGTGTTTTTGATTTTAATTTCCCTAAGCTATAGGACCATAAGTGGAAGTGCCATAGGCTGTGTTGCTTTGTTTTCTATGTGTTTCAGGAAACACCATACACTTCTCCAGAGTGGCTGTTGGCAATTTACATACCGCCCATCACCATAACAAGGCTCCCTGTTCTCCAGGGCCTGTGCTGCCTTTCTGGATTTTACACTTTTTTCAGAAGACCCTTTTGATCGGGGGGCAGTGAGACTTCATTGTAGTGCAGATTGCTTTAACATGCTTGCTTGGTTGGCCAAAAAGGGCGTATGCGTTTTTTCCTGAATATATACAGGAAAAAACGCATACGCACTTTTTGACCAATTGCATCATTGTCGACATTCTGCCTCTTTTCCTATGCTTTAAAGGCAATTCCAGTCTAACCCCTGAAATCGTTTTCCTGCAATTCTGCCCCGCTTACTAGTCCTCTTCGGAGCCTTCCTTCAATATATTTTTGGACGATAGCTGTCACTTATAACTCTGCATGTTTGTGAATTACAGTGACCCTGAGCTCCTTTCTTCAACTCGCTTTCTTGTGCGCTGGCTGCAAATCTGCCGGATTGTTACAGGCCTTAATCTCATTCCGGAACGGCATGCGGAGCCTTTGGTTAATTTCTCTTCCTGGTGGGAAATGATCATTACATTTGCCCATGCTGACACCTACAGCTAGCCTCTCATTGGTTCTCCCTATTCCTGTTCATCTTGCGCAGAAATTGCAAACTGTGCCAAACAGGAGGTTAAAGACACTGACTCTCCAAGAGGGGAGAGTGTTAGTAAAGAGACTGGAATGGTAAACCCGAGTAAAAGAGGACGAAAACTGAGATGCATTTGAAAACGTTTCCCAGTTAACGGTACACCATACTGTGGGATTCCCATGCATGTTTTAGCTGAAGGAGGAATCCCTTAAATCTGGCGAGTTGGGACCCATGGAATGGGTACCATGCAGTATGACTTCAAAGGGTCTGCATTTGCTCTTTAATCCTCACCAATGCTATCAGCCCGAAGTGTCCAACCGTATGTCTCAGTCAGCTCTGGATGTGGATGTGGTAAACCCAGGTTGCATCACAATCCCTGAATGAATTATTTAAGAATTGCTCTCTATTTCACTGTCATTGTGTTTTGTTTTTGTAATTCATTTTGATAATGGGATTTATCGGATTTTCTCTGCTGCATTCATGCCGCTGTACACACACTTGATTCTCTTATGGAGTCATATAATTCCATGGGTTTGAAGATTCTTAGTAGTCAGGTGTATTCCTAGGCATTGAATACGTGGTGTTTAGTCCATTTCGTTGAGCAAGGAGTAGGTCTTGACTATTGCATATTCGGCTTATGGAACGGTATCTGTGCTAATTTCAATCTCTGTTTTTATGCAGCACCCCAACTCACCTTTAGCCTTAAGCAAGCATAAGTTGGTTTTCTAAATTTTAGATCCTGTTCTGTTTTGTAATTCAGTTCATGTGTAGCCAAGTTTACATTCCGTGTATTAGTGATATCTTATGATGTTTCTTATTCTGTGTGACTTATTTCACGTAGAATCATCGTACCTGAATCCACTCATTATGCGACTACGGGCCTGATGACATAGATTTCATTGCTGAGTGATATTCCATTGTACATACGTACCACAACTTCTTTATCCATTTTTCGCTTTCTGGGATATTTAACTTATACCGTAGACGAGGTTCTTGTAAACAGAGCCGTCCCAAACTTTGGGGTGGCTCTGTGTTTTTGATTTTAATTTCCCTAAACTATAGGACCATAAGTGGAAGTCCCATAGGCTGTGCTGCTTTGTTTCCTACGTGTTTCAGGAAACACCATACACTTTTCCAGAGTGGATGTTGGCAATTTACATCCCGCCCATCAGCATAACAAGGCTCCCTGCTCTCCATGACCTGTCCTGCCTTTCTGGATTTTACACTTTTTTTAGAGGGCCCTTTTGACCAGGGGGCAGTGAGACTTCATTGTAGTGCAGATTTCCTTTACACGCTTGCTTCCTTGGCCAAAAAGCGCCTATGCGTTTTTTTCCTGAATACATTCAGGAAAAAACGCATATGACCTTTTTGGCCAAGGGCATCATTGTCGACATTCTGCCTCTATTCCTATGCTTTAAGTGCAATTCCAGTCTACCCCCTGAAATCGTTTTCCTGAAATTCTGCCCCGCTTTCAAGTCCTCTTCGAACACTTACTTCAATATATTTTTGTACGATACCTGTCCTACATAACTTTGCATGTTTGTGAATTACAGTGCCCCTGAGCTCCTTTATTCAACTTGTTTTCTTGTGAGCTGGCCGCAAAACCGCAGGATTGCTTCAAGTCCTAATCTGTTTCCGGCAGGGCACGCTGAGCCTTTGGTTAATTCCTCTTAATGGTGGAAAATGAGCATTACATTTGCCCGTGCAGACACCAACAACTAGTCTCTCATTGGTTCTCCTTATTCCTGTTCATCCTGCGCAGAAATTGCACACTGTGCCAAACAGGAGATTAAAGGCACTGACTCTCCAAGTGGGGAGAGTGTTATTAAAGCGTCTGGAATGGTGAACCCGAGTACCAGGGGACGAAAACTGAGATGCATTTGAAAACGTTTCCCAATCACACGGTGGACCATACTCTGGGTTTCCCATGCATGTTTTGGCTGGAGGAAGAATCCCTTAAACCTGGAGAGTTGGGACTCATGGAATGGGTACCATGCAGTATGACTTCAAAGGGTCTGCATTTGCTCATTAAACCTCAGCAATGCTATCGGCCCGAAGTGTCCAACCGTATGTCTCACTCAGGTCTGGGTGTAGATGTGGTAAATCCAGGTTGCATCACAAGCCCTGAATAAATTATTTAAGGATTGCTCTCTATTTCACTGTCATTGTGTTTTGTTTTTGTAATTCATTTTAATAATGGGATTTATCGGATTTTCTCTGCTGCATTCATGCTGCTGTACACACACTTGATTCTCTATGGAGACATATAAATCCATGGGTTTTAAGATTCTTAGTAGTCAGGTGTATTCCTAGGCATTGAATATGTGGTGTTTAGTCCATTTCGTTGAGCAAGGAGTAGGTCTTGTCTATTATATATTTGGCTTATGGAACGGTATCTGTGCTAATTTCAATCTCTGGTTTTATGCAGCACCCCAACTCACCTTTCCCCATAAGCAAGCATAAGTTGGTTTTCTAAATTTGACACCCTGTTCTGTTTTGTATTTCAGTTCATGGGTAGCCAAGTTTACATTCC
>NW_021698196.1:0-5246 GCF_005190385.1 Monodon monoceros
CATCCCCTAATCCTAACCCTAACCCTAACACTTACCCGAAGCCTTACACTAACCCGTCCCCAAATCCTAACCCGTGCGCTAACATTAACCCGTACCCTAACACGTATGCTCACCCTAAACCGTTGTCGTACCCTAACCTGTACCCTCAACCGTCTCCGTCCACTAACCCTAACCCTATACCTAACCCTAACCCTAATCCTTACCCGAAGCCTTACCTTGACCCGTCCCCTAATCCTAACCCGTACGCTAACACTAACCCGTACCCTAACACGTACGCTCACCCTAAACCGTTGTCGTACCCATCCTGTACCCTAAACCGTCCCAGTCCCCTAACCCTAACCCTTACCCGAAGCCTTACACTAACCCGTCCCCTAATCCTAACCCGTACGCTAACACTAACTCGTACCCTAACACATACGCTCACCCTAAACCGTTGTCGTACCTTAATCTGTACCCAGAACCGTCCCCGTCATTTAACCCTAACTCTAACCCTAAACCTTACCCGAAGCCTTACCCTAACCTGTCCCCTAATCCTAAACCGTTGGCTAACACTAACCCGTACCCTAACACGTACGCTCACCATAAACCATTGTTGTACCCTAACGTGTACCCTAAACCGTCCCCGTCCCCTAACCCTAACCCTTACCCGAAACCTTACCCTAACCCGTCCCCTAATGCGCAACCGTACTCTAACAGTAACCTGTACCGTTACACGTACGCTGACCTTAAACCGTTCTCCTACCCTAACCTGTACCCTAAACCGTCCCCGTCACCTAACACTAACCCTAAAACTAACCTTAACCCCAACCCTTACCCGAAGACTTACCCTAATCTGTCCCCTAATCCTAACCCGTACACTAACAGTAACCCATACCCTAACACGTACGCTCAACCTAAACCGTTGTCATACCCTAACCTGTACCCTAAACCGTCCCTGTCCCCTAACCCTAACCCTAACCCTAACCCTTACCCGAAGCCTTACCCTAACCATCCCCTAATCCTAACCCGTACGCTAACCCTAACCCATACCCTAACACGTACGCTCAACCTAAACTGTTGTCGTACCCTAACCTGTAACCTAAACCGTCCCCGTCCCCTAACCCTAACCCTAACATTAACCCTTACCCGAAGCCTTACCCTAACCCGTCCCCTAATCCTAATCCGTACACTAACACTAACCCGTGCCCTAACACGTACGCTCACCCTAAACCGTTGTCGTACCCTAACCTCTACCCTAAACCTTTCCCGTCCCCATCCCCTAACCCTAACACTAACCCTTACCTGAAACCTTACCCTAACCCGTCCCTATTTCGAAACAGCACGCTAACAGTAACCCGTACCCTAACACGTACGCTCACCCTAAACCGTTGTCCTACCCTAACCTGTACCCTAAACCGTCCCCGTCCCCTAGCCCTAACCATAACCCTAAACATCACCCGAAGCCTTACCCTAACCCGTACCCAAATCCTAACCCGTACGCTAACACTAACACATACCCTAACACGTACGCTCACCCTAAATCTTTTTCGTACCCTAACCTGTACCCGAAACCGTCCCCGTCCCCTAAACCTAACCGTGACACTAACCCTAAACTTAACCCTTACCCGAAGCCTTACACTAACCCGTCTCCTAATCCTAACCCGTACGCTAACACTAAACAGTACCCTAACACGTACGCTCAACGTAAACCATTGTCGTAACCTAACCTGTACCCTAAACCGTCCCCGTCCCCAAACCTAACCCTAAACTTAACCCTAACACTAACCGTTACCCGAAGCCTTACACTAACCCTCCCCTAATCCTAACCCGTACGCTAACACTAACCCATACCCTAACACGTACGCTCACACTAAACCGTTGTCGTACCCTAACCTGTACCCTAAACCGTCCCCGTCCCCGTCCCCGTCCCCTAACCCTAACACTAAGCCTTACCCGAAGCCTTACCCTAACACGTCCCCTAATCCTGAACCGTACGCTAACACTTACCTGTACCCTAACACGCACGCTCACCCTAAACGGTTGTCGTACCCTAACCTATACCCTAAACCGTCCCCGTCCCCTAACACTAACCCTAACCCTAACCCTTACCCTTATCCGAAGCCTTACGCTAACCCGTCACCTAATCCTAACCCGTACGCAAACACTAACCCGTACCCTAACACGTATGCTCATCCTAAACCGTTTTCGTACCCTAACCTCTACACTAAACCGTCCCCGACCCATAACCCTAACCCTAACCCTAACCGTTACCCGAAGCCTTACCCTAACCCGTGCCCTAATCCTAAACCGTACGCTAACACTAACACGTACCCTAACACGTACGCTCACCCTAAACCGTTGTCGTACATTAACTTGTACCCTCAACCGTCTCCGTCCCCTAACCCTAACCCTAACCCGTACCCTAACCCTTACCCGAAACCTTAAACTAACCCGTCCCCTAATCCGAACCCATACGCTAACACTTACGGTACCCTATCACGTACGCTCACCCTAAACTTCTGTCGTACCCTAACCTGTGCCCTAAACCGTCCCCGTCCCCTAACCCTAGACCTAACCCTAACCCTAACCCTAACCCTTATCCGAAGCATTACCCTAACCCATCCCCTAATCCTAACCCGTACGCTCACACTAACCCGTAGCCTAACACGTACGCTTACCCTATACCATTGTCGGACCCTAACCTGTTCCCTAAACCGTTCCCGTCCCCTAACCATAAACCTAACCCTAAACCTAAACCTTACCCGAAGCCTTACCCTAACCCATCCCCTAATCCTAACCAGTACGCTAACACTAACCCGTACCCTAACATGTACGCTTGCCCTAAACCATTGTTGTACACTAACCTGTTCCCTAAACCGTCCCCGTACCCTAATCCAAACCCTAACCCTAACCCAAACCTTACCCTAACCCGTCCCCTAATACTAATCCGTACACTAACACTAACCCGTACCCTAACATGTACGCTCACCCTAAACCGCTGTCGTACACTAACCTGTACCCTAAACCGTCCCCATCTCCATCCCCTAACCCTAACCCTAACCCTAACTCCAACTCGAAGCCTTACCCTAAACCGTCCCCTAATCCTAACCCGTATGCTAACACTAACCCATACCCTAACACGTACGCTCACACTAAGCCATTGTCGTAACCTAACCTTTACCCTAAACCGTCCCCATCCCCTAACCCTAACCCTAACCCTAACCATAACCCTTACCCGAAACCTTACCGTAACCCGTCCCCTAATCCTAACCCGTAAGCTGACACTAACCCATACCCTAACACGTACGCTCAACCTAAACCGTTGCCGTACCTTAACCTGTACCCTAAACCGTCCCCGTCGCATAACCCTAACCTTAACACTAACCCTTACCCGAAGCCTTACCCTAACCCGTCCCCTAAACTTAACCCGTACGCTAACACTAACCCATGCCCTAACACTTACGCTCACCCTAAAACTTTGTCGTACACTAACGTGTACCCTAAACCGTCCCCGTCCCCTAACCCAAACCCTAACCCTTACCCGAAGCCTTACCCTAACCCGTCCCCTAATCCTACACCGTACGCTAACACTAACCCTTACCCTAACACTTACGCTCACCCTAAACCGTTGTCGTACCTTAACCTGTACCCGAAACCGTCTCCGTACCGTAACCATAACCCTAACCCTAAACCTAACCCTTACCCGAAGTGTTACCTTAAACCGTCCCCTAATCCTAACCTGTACGCTAACACTAACATGTCCCCTAACACGTACGCTCACCCTAAACCATTGTCATACCCTAACCTGTACTCTAAACTGTCCCCGTCCCCGTCCGCTAACCCGAACCCTAACCCGAACCCTAAACCTTACCCGAAAACTTACCCTAACCCGTCCCCTAATCCGAACCCATACGCTAACACTAACGGTACCCTATCACGTACGCTCACCGTAAACCTCTGTCGTACCCTAACCTGTACCCTAAACCGTACCCGTCCCCTAAACCTAGCCCTAACCCTAACCCTAACCCTTACCCGAAGCCTTACCCTAACCGTCCCATAATCCTAACCCGTACGCTAACACTAACCCATACCCTAACACGTACGCTCAACCGAAACATTTGTGGTACCCTAACCTGTACCCTAAACCGTCCCTGTCCCCGTCCCCTAACCCTAACCCTTATCCGAAGCCTTACCCTAACCCGTCCGCTAATCCTAACCCGTACGCTAACACTAACCCGTACCCTAACACGTACGCTCACCCTAAACCATTGTCGTACACTATCCTGTACCCTAAACCGTCCCCGTCCCCGTCCCCTAACCCTAAACTAAACCTAACCCTTTCCCGAAGCCTTACCCTAACACGTCCCCAAATCCTAACACGTACGCTAACACTAACACGTACCCTAACACGTACGCTCACTCTAAACCATTGTCGTGCCCTAACCTGTACCCTAAACCGTCCCCGTCGCCTAACCCTAACCCTAACCCTAACCTTAACTCTAACCCTTACCCGAAGCCTTATCCTAATCCGTACCCTAATCCTAACCCGTACGCTAACAGTAACCCGTAACCTAACACATACGGTCACCCTAAACCGTTGTCGCACCCTAACCTGTACCATAAACCATCCCTGTCCCCTAACCCTAAACCTAACCCTAACCCTAACCCTTACCCGAAGCCTTACCCTAACCGTCCTTTAATCCTAACACGTACGCTAACACTAACCCGTAACCTAACACCTACGCTCAACCTAAACTCTTGTCGTACCCTAACGTATACCCTAAACCGCACCCGTCCCCGTCCCCTATCCCTAACCCTAACCCTAACCCTTACCCGAAGCCTTACCCTAATCCGTTCCTAATACTAACCCGTACGCTAACACTAACCCGTGCCCTAACACGTACGCTTACCCTAAACCATTGTCGTACCCTAACCTGTACCCTAAACCGTCCCCGTCCCCTAACCCTAACCCTTACCCCAAGCCTTAACCTAACCCGTCCCCTAATCCTAACTCGTACACTAACACTAACCCGTACCATAACACGTACGCTCACCCTAAACCATTGTCGTACACTAACCTGTACCCTAAACCTTCCCCATCCCCTAACCCTAACCCTATACCTAACCCTAACCCTAACCCTTACCCGAAGCCTTACCTTGACCCGTCCCCTAATCCTAACCCGTACGCTAACACTAACCCGTACCCTAACACGTACGCTCACCCTAACCCTAACCCGAACCCTAACCCTTACCCGAAGCCTTACCCA
>NW_021698197.1:0-1019 GCF_005190385.1 Monodon monoceros
AACTATTTAGCAATAAATTTAACCAAGGACATGAAAGACCTATACTCCGAAAACTATAAAGCATTGATAAAGAAACTGAAGACACAATAGAAAACAATATTCCATGCTCATGCATCAGAAAAATTACTACTATTAAAGTGTTTGGGAGAGGGGGAAGATGGCGGAAGAGTAAGACGTGGAGATCACCTTCCTCCCCACAAATACACCAGAAATACATCTACACGTGGAACAACTCCTACAGAACACCTACTGAACGCTGGCAGAAGACCTCAGAACTCCCAAAAGGCAAGAAAGTCCCCACGTACCTGGGTAGGACAAAAGAGAAAAGAATAAACAGAGACAAAAGCATAGGGACGAGCCCTGCACCAGTGGGAGGGAGCTGTGAAGGAGGAAAAGTTTCCACACACCAGAAGCCCCTTCGCGGGCGGAGACTGCAGGAGGCGGAGAGGGGAGCTTCGTGGCCACGGAGGAGTGCACAGCAACGGGTGCGGAGGGCAAAGCGGGGAGATTCCCGCACAGAGGATCAGTGCCGACCGGCACTCACCAGCCCGAGAGGCTTGTCTGCTCCCCCACCGGGGCGGGCGGGGCTGGGAGTTGAGGCTCGGGCTTCGGTCTGAGCACAGGGAGAGGACTGGGGGTGGCGGCGTGAACACAGCCTGCAGGGGGTTAGTGCGCCACGGCTGGCCGGGAGGGAGTCCGGGGAAAAGTCTGGACCTGCCGAAGAGGCAAGAGACTTTTTCTTCCCTCTTTGTTTCCTGGTGCGCGAGGAGAGGAGATTACAAGTGCCGCTTAAAGGAGCTCCAGAGACGGCACGAGCCGCGGCTAACAGCGCGGACCCCAGAGACGGGCATGAGATGCTAAGGCTGCTGCTGCCACCAACAAGAAGCCTGTGTGCGAGCACAGGTCACTCTCCACACCCCGCTTCCGGGGAGCCTGTGCAGCCCGCCACGGCCAGGGTCCCGGGATCCAGGAACAACTTCGCCGGGAGAACACACGGCGCGCCACAGGCTGGTGCAGCG
>NW_021698198.1:0-1485 GCF_005190385.1 Monodon monoceros
AAACCTAACCCTTATCCGAAGCCTTACCCTAACCCGTCTCCTAATCCTACCCGTACACTAACACTAACCCGTACCCTAACACGTACGCTCACCATAAACCATTGACATACCCTAACCTGTACCCTAAACCATCCCCGTCCCCTAACACTAACCCTAACCCTAACACTAACCCTAACACATACCTGAAGCCTTAACCTAAGCCGTCCCCTAATCCTAAACCGTACGCTAACACTAACCCGTGCACTAACACGTAAGTTCACCCTAAACCGTTCTCGTACCCTAAACTGTACCCTAAACCGTCCCCGTCCCCAACACTAACCCTAACCCTAACCCTAACCCTAACCCTAACCCTTACCCGAAGCCTTACCCTAACCCGTCCCCTAATCCGAAACCGTACGATAACACTAAACCATACCCAAACATTTACGCTTACCCTAAACCGTTCTCGTACCCTAACCTGTACCCTAAATGGTCCACGTCCCCTAACCCTAACCCTAACCCTAACCCTAATCCTAACCCATACCCAAAGCCTTACCCTAAACCTTCCCCTAATCGTAACCCGTACGCTAACACTAACCCATACCCTAACACGTACGCTCACCCTAAACCGTTGTCGTACCCTAAAATGTACCCTACACCGTCCCGTCCCCTAAACCTAACCCTAACCCTAACCCTAACCCTTACCCGAAGCCTTACCCTAACCGTCCCCTAATCCTAACCCGTACGCTAACACTAACCCGTACCCTAACATGTACGCTCACCCGAAACCGTTGTCGTACCTTAACCTGTACGCTAAACTGTCCCCGTCCCCGTCCCCTAACCCTAACCCTAACCCTAACCCTAACCCTAACCCATACCCAAAGCCTTACCCTAAACCTTCCCCTAATCGTAACCCGTACGCTAACACTAACCCATACCCTAACACGTACGCTCACCCTAAACCGTTGTCGTACCCTAAAATGTACCCTACACCGTCCCGTCCCCTAAACCTAACCCTAACCCTAACCCTAACCCTTACCCGAAGCCTTACCCTAATACGTCCCCTAATCCTAACCCGTATGATAACACTAACCCGTACCCTAACACGTACGCTCACCCTAAAGAATTGACGTACGCTAACCTCTACCCTAAACCGTCCCCGTCCCCTAACCCTAACCCTAACCTTAACTCTAACCCTTACCCGAAACCTTACCCTAACCCGTCCCTTAATCCTAACCCGCACGCTAACAGTAAACCGTACCCTAACAAGTACGCTCATCCTAAACCGTTGTCGTACCCTAACCTGTACCCTAAACCGTCCCTGTACCCTAACCCTAACAATAACCCTAACAATAACCCTAACCCTTACCCGAAGCCTTACACTAACACGTCCCCTAATCCTAACCCGTACGCTAACACTTACCCATACCCTAACACGTACGCTCACCCTAAATCGTTATTGTACCCTAACCTGTACCCTAAACCGTCCCCATCCCCTAACCCTAA
>NW_021698199.1:0-1190 GCF_005190385.1 Monodon monoceros
TACTAATCAAGCGCGTTAATCCGCCTGCATGATGACGTCATCTCGACGGGCGGTGACGCATGCGCAGTAGAAGGTGAGCCGCGAGCTTTTGGGCTTGTGCCTAGGCGCCTGTGGTTCGTGGCCTTGTGCTGGCACCAGGGGCAGCGGGTTGGCGACTTTTGTCACTCCTGGCGTTCGGTGGGCGGTATCTTGGGGGTGACGTGAGCCAGTGGCATCATGCCTGCGGGCGCTGGGGTCAGTGTCGCGGCTTTTCCGGAGGTTCGTCGGCACGAGGAAGGGCGGAAAGCATGTACGGGAAAGGTAGTACGCCTTGGCCCCTGGGCGTTGCCGGTGGAGCTCAGAGCCCCTGGGCCTGGGCTTCGTCTCTTGTGCTGTCGCGTGTCACAGTTGC
The DNA here is from genome assembly GCF_005190385.1 of Monodon monoceros. Lineage (NCBI taxonomy): Eukaryota > Metazoa > Chordata > Mammalia > Artiodactyla > Monodontidae > Monodon > Monodon monoceros. Next base: position 392 of record NW_021698199.1, read on the forward strand.
CCCTATGCGCTGGCTCGTCCGCACTGTGCTAGGGGGTATTGGTCGTCTCGCGGCTCAGTTCACGGTAGCTGAAAGGGACAGTGTGTGATGTTCTGATATCCCCCCATCGTTTTAAAAGGGAGGCTCTGGCCATGGCTCCTCGGGTAAAATGCAGAGGGACTGCTTTTTAAGATGGGGACTGTCAGTGTTGGGGACACTCCTTAATTGCCAACATGAAATCCCCTTCAGTTCCGCAAGCTGTGTTGTTTAGGCACAGAAAATATGCGTACTAGTTACTGGAACTAAGTTTGAGTGAAAAAACGCACCGGTAGCGCCGAATTTTCCATCGAGACAGTTGATTTGTGTTGTCTCTTGGAATGATAAAGGGCGTACTGTTGCTTCCTACCCGGTGTCATTTGAGAGATCTACCTCTGTACGTTCAAATGATTAATTTTGAGGCTTTGCACATGTGTGTAGTAAACCCTTTAATTCCCTAAGACCTTCCTTTCCTCCATCTTGTACCCCATTAACCGCCCTTCAGTTTATCTCCTGAATTTCTCCCGAAGCTGTCAACTCTTCCTCAACATCCTAATACTGAACTTGCCTGTCTGTTGCAATTAGGTCCTAAGTAGTGTCCATATATCTTGTTTCCTTCCAATCCATCCTGCACACTAGAGACCTTAAAAGCAAGTTGGAACATTGCTCATAGACATCGCTCAAAAACATTGTTTTGAGAATAGAAAAGAAACTGTTGGCCTTTAATGCTCTGCATGGTCTAGAGTCCTCTCTGCTTCTCTAGCCCCATCTTGTGCCACTGTTG
>NW_021698200.1:0-6206 GCF_005190385.1 Monodon monoceros
CGGCATGTGGGATCTTCCCGGACCAGGGCTCAAACCTGTGTGCCCTGCATTGGCAGGCGGATTCTTAACCACTGTGCCACCAGGGAAGTATTTTATAGATACCTTATTGTTACGATTTATAATGTAATTCCATTATAGTCAAAGAACATACTCCGCAGGATTTCAATCTTTTTTGTTTTTGTTTGTTTTTGGCTGTGCCGCACAGCATGCGGGATGTTCCCGACCAGGGATTGAACCTGGGCTGTGGCAGTGAAAGTCTGGAATCCTAACCACTAGGCCACCAGGGAACTCCTGAACTGTCCCCTTTGTAATGTGAAGTATAACTCTGGCTTTGGTGATTGTGTTTTACTTGAAGTGTACTTTGTCTGATATTACTCCAGCTTTCAAAAAAGGTACTCCAGCTTTCTTTTGTTTTTTGTATGCATGGTATATCTATCACTTTTCTTTCAATATAACTATGTCTTTAAGTTCAAAGTGTGTCTTTTATAGATAGATAGTTGGGTTTGGATTTTAACTGCAATGTTTAGTCACATTAAATGAAATTATTGATATGGTTGCTTTTAGGTCTACCATCTCGCTTTTTGTTTTCTGTTTATCCTGTGTTTTGTTCTTTTACTTTCTTGTTTTTTCAGGTCAATTGAATTTTTAAAATCCCATTTTAATTCATCTATTAGCTTTTAGCTCTACTTGTTAGCATTTGTTTTAGAGGTTACTCTAGACATTATGATATATATATATATCCTTTTCATGGTTTAGAGTTAATATTGAACCACCTTATGTAAAATGTTGTATAATCCATTAACACCCCCTTTTTATGCTCTAGTTAAGATATGAATTGTATCTATATGTGCTGTAAAGTCCACAATTTAGTATTATAATTTTTGCTCTAAGCAATTATGTATTTTAAAGAATAATACAAAAGAGATAGTGCTTTACACACGTATCTACCATATCTAGTGTTCTTCATTTCTTCTTCTTCTTCCTCTTTTTTTTTTTTCTGTAGTGCAGGTTTCCTGGTGACATTCTTTTGGTTTTTGTTTATTTGAACGTAACTTCATTTAATTTTCATTCTTAAAGGATATATTCACTGGATATAGAATTGTGGGTTTACAGTTTTTTCCTTTAAGTACTTTAAAGATATTGTTCACGGTCCTCTATTGTTTCTGAAAGGAAGTTAGTAATCATTCATATTGTTGTTTCCCCGGTTGTAATGTGTTTTCTTTCTGGCTGCTTTCAAGATTTTCTTCTTTATCTTTGGTTTTTAGCAGTTTAACTACGATGTATTTAAATTTGTTTTAGTTTTGTATTTAACCTGCTCGAGATTCACTGAGCTTGAATATGAAAATTGATTTATTTCATCAAATTTATGTTAGACCTTTAGATACTGTCCCACAGGTCACTGGGACTCTGTTGTCTTTTTTGTTTTCATTTAGTTTTCCCCCCTCATTTTCAGATGGAAAACTTTTTTTTTTTTGTGGTATGTGGGCCTCTCACTGCTGTGGCTTCTCCCGTTGCGGAGCACAGGCTCCGGACGCGCAGGCTCAGCGGCTCAGCGGCCTTGGCTCATGGGCCTTACCGCTCTGCGGCATGTGGGATCTTCCCGGACCGGGGCACGAACCCGTGTCCCCTGCGTCGGCAGGCGGACGCTCAACCACTGCGCCACCAGGGAAGCCCTCAGATTGAAAACTTTTTGATCTGTTTTCAAATTCTTCTCTCAACTCCAATATGCTTTTAAGCCCATCCAGTGAATTTTTTATTTCTAGTACTTTTTAGTTCTACACAATGTCCCTTTTATCTCCCTAAATTCTCTGCTGAGATTTTCAGTTTATTCATTATGAGCGTAGTTTATTATTTTATTTTATTTTAATTAATTAATTTATTTTTAAAATTTATTTTTGGCTGCATTGGGTCTTCATTGCTGCACGTGGGCTAGCTCTAGTTGTGGCAAGTAGGATCTACTCTTCGTTGTGGTGTGCGGGCTTCTCACTCCGGTGGCTTCTCTTGTTGCGGAGCACGGGCTCTAGGCACGTGGGCTTCAGTAGTTGTGGCTCGTGGGCTCTAGAGTGCAGGCCTCAGAGGTTGTGGCGCACGGGCTTAGTTGCTCTGCGGCATGTGGGGTCTTCCTGGACCAGGGCTCGAACCTGTGCCCCTACATTGGCAGGCGGATTCTTAACCACTGCGCCACCAGGGAAGCCTATGAGCATAGTTTTAATTGGTGCTGTCTACCACCATCTAGATTATCCTGACGTTAATCCCCATTGATTGACTTTTCTCTATAGGTGACACTTTCCCTTTTCTTTTTATGTCTAATGTTTTGGACTATATGCTGTGCATTGTGAATGGTAAGTTGTAGTTTGGATTATGTTATGTTCCTCTGAAGAATAATGATTTCTTTGTTTTAAAGGGCAATTCATTTGGCTGAACTCAAACTCCAAGTTCTTTTCCTCTGCAAGGGCAGTGTCTGAAACCTCCGTTCAGTCTTTGAGCCTTAGTTGGTCTTCTTGAAACTCTATACGTTCAGAGATCAGCCATAGATTTACACAGAATTTAAATGCATTAAGTGAGGCCACCCTTTTGTGGCTCTCTTCTTTCTAGGATTTTACCCCTCACTTTCTAGCTGTTGTAGTTGCACTGAACTTTGTCTTCTGTTTCTTTAGCCAGTAAGACTAAAGGGTTTTAGCTACACAGTGCTACTTACTGGAGCCTGCCTTTAGGTGAAAAGCCTCGAAAAATGGGAAACTCACCTAGTGCCCTTCTCTTATTCCAAATATCCGACTCCTCTTTCTGCCTCTCTTTGTTGCTCTTTAGTGCCTTTAGATATTTGTTTTTTTTATAATTTTTCCCCAGAGTTTATAATGGTTGTAAGCAAAAGGTTTGTTTCCATATGAGGTCTTCTACCATTACTGAAAGAGAAAACTCTACCTTATGATAATAGACACACCGTTTAGGAAGTTGTACATATCCATGGCTACACAGAGGGATTTTTTTCTCTGAGGTAGTGATTGCTTGTTGCATTAATAGCTATTTGGATGTTACTGGTAATACAAACTCTTAGTTTTGGTAATGTTATGTTTGTGATAAATGGTCCCTTTTGATGGATATTTAGATTATTTCTGAGTAATAAGAAAGTATTTCAAACAATAATCTAGTGGTAATCCTTGAACGTTTATTTTTGACTGCCTGATGAATAGACCTATAGGATACATTTTGTAAGTGTGATTGCTGGATTCAACGGAATGCAAATTTTAAATTGCATCAACAGATCACCTTCAAAATGACCATTCCACTTTATATAATGACCAAGAGTATGGGAGAGTATGTTTTCCCTACATTCTTGCTATCTATGGATACTATTCATCGTTTGAATTTTCTTTAATTTATGTTAACATTAGAAGCAAGGTTTTACTTTTTTTTTTTTTTTTTTTTTTGCGGTATGCGGGCCTCTCACTGTTGTGGCCTCTACCATTGCGGAGCACAGGCTCCGGATGCGCAGGCTCAGCGGTCATGGCTCACGGGCCTAGCTGCTCTGCGGCATGTGGAATCTTCCCAGACCGGGGCACGAACCCGTGTCCCCTGCATCGGCAGGCGGACTCTCAACCACTGTGCCACCAGGGAAGCCCGGTTTTACTTTTTAAGTTGTATTTTTTTAAATGAGGTTTAGCAGTTTTTCATTTTTTCTTTTTTGCTGTACGCGGGCCTCTCACTGTTGTGGCTTCTCCCGTTGCGGAGCACAGGCTCCGGACGCGCAGGCTCAGCGGCCATGGCTCACGGGCCCAGCCGCTGCGCGGCATGTGGGATCTTCCCAGACTGGGGCACGAACCCGTGTCCCCTGCATCGGCAGGCAGACTCTCAGCCACTGTGCCACCAGGGAAGCCCCTTCATATGTTTATTGAATATTTTTATTTATTTATTTTTGTGAATTGTCTTTTCATATTCTTTGCCCACTTCCCCTAGGATTATTTGTTTTTGTTATTGATTTGCCAAGTGTCCTTTGTATATTATTATTATTAGTTTATTTATTTTTGGCTATGTTGGGTCTCTGTTGCTGCACGTGGGCTTTCTCTAGTTGTGGCGAGTGGGGGCCACTCTTCATTTTGGTGCACAGGCTTCTCATTGTGGTGGCTTCTCTTGTTGTGGAGCAGGGCTCTAGGCAAGCAGACCTCAGTAGTTGTGGCACATGGGCTCAGTAGTTGTGGCACGCGGGCTCAGTAGTTGTGGCACATGGGCTTAGTTGCTCCACGGCATGTGGGATCTTCCCGGACCAGGGCTCGAACACCTGTCCCCTGTATTGGCAGGTGGATTCTTAACCACTGCGCCACCAGGGAAGTCCCATACGTTGGTGTCACTTTTATTTATTGTATTTCATAATACTGAAATTAAAAAATTTCAGTCTACTTTCTTTTTTCCTCAGTATTTGAAAAATATAGTTATGATCATAGTATGTGTATAATCAGTATTATTACATATGCATTTTCCCATATTATAAACTCCATATTAAAATCATTTTAATTATAATATAAGCCACCCTTTAAAGATCTTGATGAGATCAAAATATGTCTTCTACCCATGGCTCATGTTCCAAGGTTTGATTAACATTCATCTTTAAAAATTTGAAAAAAAAAATTGTTTATTTTGTAAAGTTTGACTTATCATTAATTGAAAGAGGTAGAATAGGGTAGAAGGGAATTAGTATAGGTAAATTCTCGTGTTTCCTAAATACCCATGAAGGCTGAAGGACTTGTAGGATAGCCCTCCTGTGGACTCAGCTATATTCTGAACTAAGCCAGATTTAATGGGGGGAAGACGTGGCCTTATTGGAGAATTTAGCCAGAAAAAAGTTATGGAATCAAAACTAATGAAATTCTATTGATGACTTGGTTCTGGACCTGGGAAGTGTTCCTTTGATAAACCTGGGTGGTCTGTAACTTTCTTCCTTCACTTGTGTGGAGAGGATAGGCCCTGTAGTTCCCAGAGTAGAGCTTCCTGGGTATTTATGAGCCCAGAGGAAGAATGAAGAAACTTGTGGAGATTTGTGGGTCATGCATTGTTCGTGAAGATTTGTGGGTCACGCATTGTTCCTGGAGAAGAATGTGCAGACAAGCTTTTTGTGAGAGACTCAGGGAAATAGTAGAGGTTAAATGAAATTGTCTTCCTGTAGTTAGGGCCTGAAAGGTGTGAAGAGATGCTGCACACATGGATGTGGAAGCTCTGGTTGTGTATCTTGTTTTGCTCAGTTCGGTTAGAGTGTCCTGTTGACCTGCTAAGTAATAGGCGCTGTGCTAATAAGCATCAGTGGCGGCAGATCAGTCAGACTTAGTGCCTGCCTGGGAGGCATGACGTTTAAGCTGAATCTTGATGGATGTATAGCACTGTCCCATGAGTAACACATGAGGCTTAGGTATTCCAGTAGACGAAACTATATGAATAGAGGATGTAGCACATCTCTTATTAGGCTATTTGAAATGGAGAGAAGGTAGTCAGTTGAATATTTAGTGATTCTGTATTTTGACACTACATACTTGTGACTTCACTTAATATAAGCTATCATGAAATCTATACACGTATATACTCATTTGTGTTATACTAAATATAAATCTAATTTATATATTTAATAATAAATGTAAGGTTTGAAATTCTTTGCCTTTCTTCTGGAAAGGCAAATTTCAAACATTAAGAGTAATTTAAATTTGGTCCGGTGGTTAGGGCTCAGCGCTTTCACTGCTGTGGCCTGGGTTCGATCCCTATTTGGGGAACTAAGATCCTGTAAGCTGTGCGCGTGGCAAAAAAAAAAGAAAGAAAGGTAATTTAAATTGTAAATAGAAAATTTTACCGTGTTAAAAGGTTAATGACATTTAAATTTTTTTTAATAAGAGTTTTCTGTAAAGACTATGTGTCTACAGAATTGCATACTTTTGTTTGGATAATTTCAATTTAGATTGGAGGGGCAGATTTTCTTCTTTTTTTAAAAAAAATAAATTTATTTATTTATTTTTGGCTGTGTTGGGTCTTCGTTGCTGTGCGCGGGCTTTCTCTAGTTGCGGTGAGCAGGGGCTACTCTTCGTTGCGGTGCTTGGGCTTCTCATTGCGGTGGCTTCTCTTGCTGCAGAGCACGGGCTCTAGGTGCTCGGGCTTCAGTAGTTGTAACATGTGGGCTCAGTAGTTGTGGCGCACGGGCTCAGTTGTTCCGCGGCATGTGGGATCTTCCC
>NW_021698201.1:0-1401 GCF_005190385.1 Monodon monoceros
CCACCGTGTGATTGGGAAACGTTTTTAAATGCATCTCAGTTTTCATCCCATGGTACTCGCTTTCACCATTCTAGACGATTTACTAACACTCTCCCCACTTGGAGAGTCAGTTCCTTTAAACTCCTGTTCGGCACAGTTTGCAATTTCTGCGCAAGATGAACAGGAATAGGGAGAACCAATGAGAGACTAGCTGTAGGTGTCTGCATGGGCAAATGGAACGCTCATTTCCCACCAGGAAGAGTTATTAACCAAAGGCTCAGCGTGCCGTGCCAGAACAAGATTAGGACGTGAAGAAATCCTGTGATTTTCCGGCCAGCTCACAAGAAAGCAGGTTGAAGAAAGGAGCTCAGGGGCACTGTATTTCACAAACGTGCACAGATATAAATGACAGCTATCGTCCAAATATATATTTAAGGAAGTCTGCGAAGAGGTCTTGAAAGTGGGGCAGAATTGCAGGAAAACGATTTCAGTGGGTAGACTGGAATTGCATTTAAAGCATAGGAAAAGAGGCAGAAGGTCGACAATGGTGCACTTGGCCAAAATTGGCATACGCGTTTTTTCCTGAAAATAGTCAGAAAAAACGCATACGCACTTTTTGGCCAACCAAGCAAGCATGTGAAGGAATCTGCACTACAATGAAGTCTCACTGCCCTCCGGTCAAAAGGACCACCTGAAAAAAGTGTAAAATCCAGAAAGGCAGCACAAGACATGGAGAGCAGGGAGCCGTGTTATGCTGATGGGCGGGATGTAAATTGCCAACAACCACTCTGGAGGAGTGTATGGTGTTTCCTGAAACACGTAGGAAACAAAGCAACACAGCCTATGGAACTTTCACTTATGGTCCTATAGCTTAGGGAAATTAAAATCAAAAACACACAGCCACCCCAAAGTTTGGGACGGCTCTGTTTACAAGAACCTCGTCTACGGTACAAGTGAAATATCTGAGAAAGCAAAAAATGGATAAAGAAGTTGTGGTACGTACGTACAATGGAATATCACTCAGCAATGAAATCTACGTCATCAGGCCCGTAGCGACATAATGACTGGATTCAGGTACGATGATTCTACGAGAAATAATTCACTCAGAAAAAGAAACCTCATAAGATATCACTACTACACGGAATGTAAACTTGGCTACACATGAACTGAATTACAAAAGAGAACAGGGTCTCAAACTTAGAAAACCAAATTTGCTTGCTTATGGGGAAAGGTGAGTTGGGGTGCTGCATAAAAGCAGAGATTGAAATTAGCACAGATACCATTCCATAAGCCAAATATATAATAGACAAGACCTACGACTTGCTCAACGAAATGGACTCAACACCCCATACTCAACGCCTGGGAACATACCTGACAAGTACGAATCTTAAAACCCATGGATTTATATGTCTCCATAAGGAA
>NW_021698202.1:0-5330 GCF_005190385.1 Monodon monoceros
TGTCCAGCTCAGAGATGTTGAAGGATTTCCACAAGGGCTCACTAATGTCAGCCCTTTGATGAGAGTGGTTCCTCTACACCCTGCACCCGTCCACTGTCTTCTCTCCTGCCCCTCCAAGCAGGGCCTCCAGTTGCTGTGTCCTGACCATGAACTACCCACATCTGACATCTGCATCACTACCAGGGTCTCCAGCTTCATTTTCACCAGTACACATCTCCCAGAAACACTGTCCTGCTTGGGAAGTTCCCCACAGGGACAGCAGCACTAAGCCAGGGACTCCGGACTGGGTCATTGGTGTCACCCCAGATTTGACACAGGCTCTATCACCATATGCAGTGATTTGTTTCCAAGGTCCTGTCCATCTTTACATACCCACCTCAGGATGTCCCTGTTGCCCTGTTATGTGGTTGACCCACTCACTGTTCTGGGCAGTGTGACGGACACAGAAGGACTAAGAATGTCCAGCGTGGCCCTACGTGACCTGGTCTCTAAGCATCCTCTTCCTAAGCCCTTGATCCATTGCCTCACTGTTCCTCCCATCCCTCCAGAAAAAGTGTTAACTCACCAAAATGATGATTGTTAATTAGCAAGAACTTGCCCTCCCCGCCTTGGGTCCCACACTTGATCAACCTACCTTAAAAGCTAAGATTGAATGTAGGCTGACCCCTCCCATGAAGACTTTAAAATTCATCTATAAAAAATTATGATTTTAATTGCATTTCTTCAGGATTTCTTTTTTCTTTTTGACCGTGTCAGACAGCATGTGTGATCTTAGTTCTTCTGATCAGGAATATAACCCATGCCCCCTGCTGTGGGAGCTTGGAGTCCTCACCACTGGACTGCCAAGGAATTCCCTTTCTTAGGATTGTTGATGTTGAATTTTTGTTTTTCATGTGTCTGTTTTTTATCTGTGTCTCCTCTCTGGTTAAATTTCTATTTCTATCTTTTGCCTACTTTTATTTTGTGAAATATGGCTATTTTCTCTTTTTTTGACAAAAGAGAGCTGGTGAACAGCAAAGACATCTGTTAGATTTCGCTCATTCATCAATAACGTGAGTGATTTCTTTTCTGAATGTAATTGTAATTTGGAATAGTGAAAGAATATGTTCTCAAGTTTTTCTCAATTTTATACTATGCATAATGTAATGGCCACATACATTATACAGGTTTAGGAATAATCTGCATTATTAATATATGCTACCTTAGTGTTAAGTCCAGACATTCAGTTACACAATAAATTAATCTCTGGTTTGTAGTGTTTGCCGGTTTCCGTGTATAAATATTCCAACCATAATCAAGGTCAAATTGCCAACATAATTTCACTGAACATTCATTTGGGAAGCATTGCCAGTAGTCCGCTATTGTATTCTTTTTCCACCATTACAGGTACAGTAGCCGCAATTTTAAGAATGTAGCTAATAAACCATAGTAGAATTATAATAAAGTGATAGGTTTTGCATTTTTCTTTGGAAAATCATTTACTGGATGAATAGTTGACTTAAGTTTTACCTAGTTAAAATGTACATTTTGACATACTTCTGTATAGCCCTCCAACCAGTTTCCTCCTGCCATTGTTAATTCATCCTCAACATTAAAATGACTGATGCAAGAGCATATTCTACATTTGTAATAGCTATTTTCAAATGTATATATAAATGGAATGACTGTGTTGGACCCTTCCTGTATCTATATCATTTATCGTGTTTATGCACATTTTTTTGTGTTTGTGTATCAAGACTTACTATATAGTTTTTAAAATTTATAATCCTAGGTATCATGTCTTTGAATACATAACTTCTTAGAATGCATTTCTAAAATAAGAGAACCCTGGGACTACCCTCATGGCACAGTGGTTAAGAATCCGCCTGCCAAGGACTTCCCTGGTGGCGCAGTGGTTAAGAGTCCACCTGCCAATGCAGGGGACATGGGTTTGATCTCTGGTCCGGGAAGATCCCACAGGCCACTGAGCAAGTGAGCCTGTGCACCCCAACTACTGAAATCTGCGTGCCTTAGGGCACACGTGTGGCAACTACTGAAGCCTGTGCTCTGCAACAAGAGAAGCCACTGCAATGACAGCCCTTGCAATGCTTCGAAGAGTAGCCCCTGCTCATTGCGACTAGAGAAAGCCTGCGCACAGCAATTAAGACCCAACACAGCCATATATATAATAAAAGAGCCCTTCATAACTCCAGTAACTTTATTACACACGGAAGTATTCTAAATGTCAGTCCATGTCAGCCCAACCAGGGACACTCTGTGTTAGATTTTGAATGCTAACACCCGTTGATTCAGCCTGGACCTACAAACTAATGTACCATTACACAAAGGATGTATGACAGAAGTGAGACCCTGTTGGGGAAATAAAATGGGAGGTGCTGACTTCGCACAGCAGGTGTGGCCACACAAACACTCCAGGGACATTGTGGCACAGGTATGTGTTAGGGATGCTCAAAATTCTCATGTGTGAGCCACACACAGTCACACAGTTCTCGTGTATCCGTGTGGTGAGGTGAGTGCAGACTGGCTTGGAAAAAACAACCTCTCCCACGTCACCACAAGTTTGATGATGCACTGATGGTGTTCAGTTCAGGGACTGGGTCACAGCTTGTTAGAAGCTGGAGATTCACATCTCTGAGCAGCTTTGTCAAGCGAAGGACTTGGGGTGGGGTTTTACAGCCTTTATGGGAGGTGTCAGCCTGCACTGAGCCTTTAGCATTTGGACTGAAGTTTGTCAACGGTGAGTCCCGAGGAGATGTGGGCACCTTCTTTCTTATTAGCAATTATTTGGTGATTCATATTTTTCTGTTGGGGTAGGAGGGACAGTGGGGCAGTGGGTGAGGGGGTTAGGAGGAAGAGACTTGGGGACAGGGAGAGTGCCACAGTGGACATTCTTAGTCATTTTGGGCCCCTCACAGTGCTCAGAATAGTGACCAGGACAATTTGGACACAGGCACATCCTGAAGCGAGTTTGTGCAGAAGATGGACAAACCCTTGGAAACAAATCACTGCATATGGCATATGGTGGAGGCCAGTATCACATCTGGGGTGACACTGAAGACTCTGTGTGGTTTCCTGGGTTGGTGCTGCTGTCCCTGTGAACAACTTCACAAAAGGGAAGGTGCTTGCAGGGAGATGTACACTGAGGGAGGTGGAGCTGGAGGCCCTGGTGGCGATGCAGACGTCAGGTGTAGGTAGTTCATGGTTGTGAGACAGCAGATGAAGTCCATTCAGGGAGGTGTAGAAGAGAAGCCAGTGCACCTGTGCAGTGTAGAGGAAGCACTGTCATCAGAGGCCTAGCAGCTGTGTGCCTTTGTGGAAGCTCCTCAACATCTCTGAGGTGCAGACCCCTCCTTTCACAAATTGGAAGACTAATAATAGACTGATCAGTGGGCAGTTTGGGTAGATAAATGGGGTCATTCACAGGAAAGCCATTGATGTGGATTCCCAATCAAAAGATAGTTGTGTTCATCTGCATGGGGCTGGGGTATGAGCTGGGCTCTTGGGAGGGAGACAGAGGGTATCAAGATGGACAAGGTGTTACTTGAGTCCCCAAAGCTGGATAGGGAGGGAAACAGAGTGCAGTGACCAGAATCCCCATGCTCTGAACCAGGCAACCTGGCATTGAATTCCAGATCCCTCTCTCTTGCTGGGAGATCACGAGTAGAGGACAGCCACCCTCTGCCTCTTTCCTCCCTAGACATGGTCCATTTGCTGCAAGATTAACGCACCTGCATCCTCCTACCCTCTTATCACCTCACACTCCTCCACCCCCAGTGCCCTCCATGACCTTTCTGTTTCCTACTACATCTAAACACCCTCAGGGACTTCTGGTTGTCAAGTGGTTAAGACTCCAGGCTTCCACTACAGGAGGCACAGGCTTGATCCGTGGTTGGGAAACTATGGGCCCACATGCCATGTGGCATGGCCAACACACCCCCCAAAACAAAAAGCACACCCTCAGTCCCCTCCCTCATTTCCAAGCTAAGGGAATGGGACTCCTCAGAACCCCCTGACACTATCTGTTGTCCTTGGAGCAAGACATAAGAAGGACCTGCGGCTGCAGAGTCCAGAGACTTCTGCGTGGATTCTCTCTGACCCCCTCTGGGGTTGTGAGGTTGAGGAGGTTCCCTGTCAGCCCTTGTTTTCCATTTCCTTAGTCCTGGAATGGCAGTATTAGCAATTCCTTCCATTGATTTAGAGGACAGGGGAGGGTACATGTGTCATGAAAGCCCCTGAGTACCCAGGTGGCCCCCTAGGTGCCGCTTTTGAGAGGTGGGTAAGGATCCTCCCTTCCTCTGTCTGTGTCTATAGAAGTAGGTTCAGGTTTAACTGAAATGAACTTAACAGTGTAAGGAAAAAATTATTCTGATATTTATTAAAATGGTAAGACATTCTTTATTCAGTACCACTGGGATATGTGTCAAGATTATTACAATATGGAAGAAAAATTTAGTTCAACTTTAGATATAGTAAAGACAACTGAGGATTTATAGACAAGGAGCAGAGTGAAGGGTTCAGTGGATGGAAAATTATTAATGGGAAACATCAAGCGTGAGGGGGGTTCTTGCTACATTGACTTAATAAGAATCCTGCTGAAGAAAGACCAGAGACATCAGATATCAGAGATAGGAATTGAGGATTTGATCAGAGGGTCAGGTATCAATGGTTGGATTATTACCTAACTACCTTTGCAGTTTTCTTTCTGAAACTGAGCTAAGCCATTCCTGCAAGGATGTGGGAAAAGCCAAAGACCAGTGGGGAAGAGAGCTCAAAGGAATCTGACTAAAGCTTAGGCAAAGAGACTGGGGTCCCACGTTCAATCCTTTATCGGGGAGTTAGATCCCCCATGCATGCCACAACTAAGCGTTCACATTCCACAACTGAGCAGTCCGCATGCTGCAACTAAAGATAGCGCATATCACAATGAGGGTCTGGCACAGCCTAAATAAATAAATAAATATTTAAAAATAAAATACAGGTTAGACAGAGTCTGTCAGTTCCTGTTGTTCAAGAAAGAAGAGACCTTTTTTCCTCTGAAGAACACAGGTTTTTTTTTCTCATTTGTTTGCTTTTGTTCCTTAAGTAATAGCTGAGAGGAAATCAAGGTGTACCTGGAAACTGGCAGAAGGACTCCTGTACAACGAAGGATGTAAGAAACATACACATGTAATTGGACAGGAAGGGAAGAAAAGTACTGGGGTCAAAAGATGTGTGACTCAGAGGAGAAGGGAGATCACATGGACAGACACCCAGACAGGGCAGTGACCTGATCAAGCCACAGATTGGGTGACCCAGTCCTAGGTTCTATATGGTAGAAGCAAACCTCCTTA
>NW_021698203.1:0-604 GCF_005190385.1 Monodon monoceros
GTCGTACACTAACCTGTACCCTAAACTGTCCCCGTCCCCGTCCCCTAATCCTAACCATAACCCTTACCCGAAGCCTTACCCTAACCCGTCCCCTTATCCTAACCCGTACGCTAACACTAATACGTACCCTAACACGTACGCTCACCCTAAACCGTTGTCGTACACTAACCTGTACCCTAAACCGTCCCCGTAACCGTCCCCTAACCCTAACCCTAAACCTAATCCTAACTCTTAGCTGAAGCCTTACCCTAACCCGTCCCCTAATCCTAAACCGTATGCTAACACGAATACATACCCTAACACGTACGCTCAGCCTAAACCGTTGTTGTACCCTAAACTGTACCCTAAACTGTCCCCGTCCCCGTCCCAGTCCCCTAACCCTAACCCTAAACCTTACCCTTACCCGAACCCTTACCCTAACCCGTCCCCTTATCCTAACCCGTACGCTAACACTAATACGTACCCTAACACGTACGCTCACCCTAAACCGTTGTCGTACCCTAACTTGTACCCTAAACCGTCCCCGTCCCCGTCCCCTAACCCTAACCCTAACCCTTACCCGAAGCCTTACCCTAACCCGTCCCCTAATCCTAACAGGTATGCT
>NW_021698203.1:704-1141 GCF_005190385.1 Monodon monoceros
CTAACCCATACCCTAACACGTATGCTCACCCTAAACCGTTGTCATAGCCTATCCTGTACCCTAAACTGTCCCCGTCCTCTAACACTTACCCTAACCCTAACCCTAACCCTAACCTTAACCCTAACCCTTACCCGAAGGCTTACCCTAACCCGTCCCCGAATCTAACCCATACGCTAACACTAAAATGTATGTTAACACGTAGGCTCACCCTAAACAGTTGTCGTACCGTAACCTGTACCTGAAACCGTCCCCGTCCCCTAACCCTAACCCTAAACCTAACCCTAACACTTACCCGAAGCCTTACCCTAACCCGTCGCCTAATCCTAAACGTACGCTTACACTAACCCGTACCCTAAAACGTACGCTCACCCTAAACCGTTGTCGTTCCCTAAACTATACCCTAAACCGTCCCCGTCCCCTAACCCTAACTCTAACCC
>NW_021698204.1:0-9759 GCF_005190385.1 Monodon monoceros
TCTTTCTTTCTTTCTTTCTTTCTTTCTTTCTTTCTTTCTTTCTTTCTTTCCTTCCTTCCTTCCTTCCTTCCTTCCTTCCTTCCTTCCCTCCTTTAGACAACGAATCATCCCAAATTGAGGAGTTGGTCTCTGAGAGCAAGATTTATGATTTTTTCCCCTTTAACTTTTTTGTCAGGGTGTATGTGTATGCTTCTGTGTGAGATCTTTTCTGTATAGCTTTGCTTCCAACATTTGTCCTAAGGTTCTATCTGTCCCCCCTTTTTTTTCTAAATAATTATTTTTTAATTCAATAACTTTATTATACTTTATTTTATTTTACTGTATCTTCTTTCTTTCTGCCTTTTTTCCTTCCTTCCCTCCTTCCTTCCTTCTTCCCTCCCTCCCTCCCTCCTTTCTTTCCTTCTTGCCTTCTTTCCTTCTTTGCTTCTTTCTTTCTTCCTTCCTTCCTTCCTTCCCTCCTTCCCTCCTTTTCTTTCTTTCTTTCTTTCTTTCTTCATACTTCTACTAATTCTCTCTACTTTTTCTCCCTTTTATTCTGAGCCGTGTGGATGAAAGGCTCTTGGTGCTCCAGCCAGGAGTCAGGGCTCTGCCTCTGAGGTGGGAGAGCCAACTTCAGGACACTGGTCCACAAGAGACCTCCCAGCTCCACGGAACATCAAACGGTGAAAATCTCCCAGAGACCTCCATCTTAACCCCAGCACCCAGTTTCACTCAATGACCAGCAAGCCACAGTGCTGGACAACCTATGCCAAACAACTAGCAAGACAGGAACACAACCTCACACATTAGCAGAGAGGCTGTCCAAAATCATAATAAGTCCACAGACACCCCAAAACACACCACCAGACATGGACCTGCCCACCAGAAAGACAAGATCCAGCCTCATCCACAAGAACACAGGCACTAGTCCCCTCCACCAGGAAGCCTACACAACCCACTGAACCAACCTTAGCCACTGGAGACAGACATCAAAAACAGCGGGAACTACAAACCTGCAGCCTGCAAAAAGGAGACCCCAAACACAGTAAGATAAGCAAAAGGAGAAGACAGAAAAATAGACAGCAGGTAAAGGAGCAAGATAAAAACCCACCAGACCTAACAATAGAAGAGGAAATAGGCAGTCTACCTGAAAAAGAATTCAGAATAATGATAGTAAGGATGATCCAAAATCTTGGAAATAGAATGGACAAAATGCAAGAAACAGTTAACAAGGACCTAGAATAAATAAAGATGAAACAAGCAATAATGAACAACACAATAAATGATATTAAAAGTACTCTAGATGGGATCAATAGCAGAATAACTGA
Source organism: Monodon monoceros (assembly GCF_005190385.1). Taxonomy (NCBI): domain Eukaryota; kingdom Metazoa; phylum Chordata; class Mammalia; order Artiodactyla; family Monodontidae; genus Monodon; species Monodon monoceros. Next base: position 1,308 of record NW_021698204.1, read on the forward strand.
GGCAGAAGAACGGATAAGTGACCTGGAAGATAAAATAGTGGAAATAACTAGTGCAGAGCAGAATAAAGAAAAAAGAATGAAAAAGAACAGAGGACCGTCTCAGAGACCTCTGGGACAACATTAAACACACCAACATTTGAATTATAGGAGTTCCAGAAGAAGAAGAGAAAAAGAAAGGGACTGAGAAAATACTTGAAGAGATGATAGTTGAAAACTTCCCTAATATGGGAAAGGAAATAGTTAATCAAGTCCAGGAAGCACAGAGAGTCCCATACAAGATACATCCAAGGAGAAATACGCCAAGACACAAATTAATCAAACTGTCAAAAATTAAATACAAAGAAAGCATATTAAAAGCAGCAAGGGAAAAACAACAAGTAACACACAAAGGAATCCCCATAAGGTTAACAGCTGATCTCTCAGCAGAAACCCTACAAGTCAGAAGGGAGTGACAGGACATACTGAAAGTGATGAAGGAGAAAAACCTGCAACCAAGACTACTCTACCCAGCAAGGACCTCATTCAGATTTGATGGAGAAATTAAAACCTTTACAGACAAGCAATAGCTGAGAGAGTTCAGCACCACCAAACCAGCTTTACAACAAATGCTAAAGAAACTTCTCTAGACAAGAAACACAAGAGAAGGAAAAGACCTATAATAACGAAACCAAAACAATGTAGAAGATGGGAATAGGAACATACATATCGATAATTACCTTAAATGTAAATGGACTAAATGCTCCCACCAAAAGACACAGATTGGCTGAATGGATACAAAAACAAGACCCTTATATATGCTGCCTACAAGAGACCCACTTCAGATCTAGAGACACATACAGACTGAAAGTAAGAGGATGGAAAAAGATATTCCATGTAAATGGAAACCAAAAGAAAGCTGGAGTAGCAATCCTCATATCAGACAAAATAGACTTTAAAATAAGGACTATTAGAAGAGACAAAGAATGACACTACATAATGATCAAGGGATCGATCCAAGAAGAAGATATAACAATTGTAAATAGTTATGCACCCAATATAGGAGCACCTCAATACATAAGACAAATACTAACAGCCATAAAAGGGGAAATCGACAGTAACACATTCATAGTAGGGGACTTTAACACCCCACTTTCACCCATGGACAGATCATCCAAAATGAAAATAAATAAGGAAACACAAGTTTGATACATTAAACAAGATGGACTTAATTGATATTTATAGGACACTCCATCCAAAAACAACAGAATACACATTTTTCTCAAGTGCTCATGGAACATTCTACAGGATAGATCATATCTTGGGTCACAAGTCAAGCCTTGGTAAATTTAAGAAAATTGAAATTGTATCAAGTATCTTTTCTGACCACAATGCCATGAGACTAGATATCAATTACAGGAAAAGATCTGTAAAAAATACAAACACATGGAGGCTAAACAATACACTACTTAATAATGAAGTGATCACTGAAGAAATCAAAGAGGAAATAAAAAAATACCTAGAGACAAATGACAATGGAGACACAACAACCTAAAACCTATGGGATGCAGCAAAAGCAGTTCTAAGGGGGAAGTTTATAGCAATACAAGCCCACCTTAAGAAGCAGGAAACATCTCGAATAAACAACCTAACCTTGCACCTCAAGCTATTAGAGAAAGAAGAACAAAAAAAACCCAAAGCTATCAGAAGGAAAGAAATCATAAAAATCAGATCAGAAATAAATGAAAAAGAAATGCAGGAAACAATAGCAAAGATCAGTAAAATTAAAAGCTGGTTCTTTGAGAAGATAAACAAAATAGATAAACCACTAGCGAGACTCATCAAGAAAAAAAGGGAGAAGACTCAAATCAATAGAATTAGAAATGAAAAAGGAGAAGTAACAACTGACACTGCAGAAATAAAAAAGATCATGAGAGTTTACTACAAACAAGTCTATGCCAATAAAATGGACAATCTGGAAGAAATGGACAAATTCTTAGAAATGCACAACCTGCCAAGACTGAATCAGGAAGAAATAGAAAATATGAACAGACCAATCACAAGCACTGAAATTGAAACTGTGATTAAAAATCTTCCAACAAACAAAAGCCCAGGACCAGATGGCTTCACAGGCGAATTCTATGAAACATTTAGAGAAGAGCTAACACCTATCCTTCTCAAACTCTTCCAAAATATAGCAGAGGGAGGAACCCTCCAAAATTCCTTCTACAAGGCCACCATCACCTTGATACCAAAACCAGACAAGGATGTCACAAAGAAAGAAAACTACAGGCCAATATCACTGATGAACATAGATGCAAAAATCCTCAACAAAATACTAGCAAACAGAATCCAACAGCACATTAAAAGGATCATACACCATGATCAAGTGGGGTTTATTCCAGGAATGCAAGGATTCTTCAATATATGGAAATCAATCAATGTGATAGACCTTATTAACTAATTGAAGGAGAAAAAAACATATGGTCATCTCAATAGATGCAGAGAAAGCTTTCAACAAATTTCAACACCCCTTTATGATAAAAACCCTGCAGAAAGTAGGCATAGAGGGAACTTTCCTCAACATAATAAAGGCCATGTATGACAAACCCACAGCCAACATTGTCCTCAATGGTGAAAAACTGAAAGCATTTCCACTAAGATCAGGAACAAGACAAAGTGGCCACTCTCACCACTCTTCTTCAACATAGTTCTGGAAGTTTTAGCCACAGCAATCAGAGAAGAAAAGGAAATAAAAGGAATCCAAATCAGAAAAGAAGAAGTAAAGCTGTCACTGTTTGCACATGACATGATACTATACATAGAGAATCCTAAAGATGCTACCAGAGAACTACTAGAGCTAATCAATGAATTTGGTAAAGTAGCAGGATACAAAATTAATGCACAGAAATCTCTGGCATTCCTATACACTAATGATGAAAAACCTGAAAGTGAAATCAAGAAAACATTCCCATTTACATTTCAACAAAAACAATAAAATATCTAGGAATAAACCTACCTAAGGAGACAGAAGATCTGTATGCAGAAAATTATAAGACACTGATGAAAGAAATTAAAGATGATACAAATAGATGGAGAGATATACCATGTTTTTGGATTGGAAGAATCAACATTGTTGAAATGACTCTACTACCCAAAGCAATCTACAGATTGAATGCAATCCCTCTCAAATTACCACTGGCATTTTTCACAGAACTAGAACAAAAAATTTCACAATTTGTATGGAAACACAAAAGACCCTGAATAGCCAAAGCACTCTTGAGAACGAAAAACGGAGCTGGAGGAATCAGGCTCCAGGACTTCTGACTATACTACAAAGCTACAGTAATCAAGACAGTATGGTACTGGCACAAAAACAGAAAGATTGATCAATGAAACAGGATAGAAAGCCCAGAGATAAACCCACACACATATGGTCACCTTATCTTTGATAAAGGAGGCAGGAATGTACAGTGGAGAAAGGACAGCCTCTTCAATAAGTGGTGCTGGGAAAACTGGACAGGTACATGTAAAAGTAGGAGATTAGATCACTCCCTAACACCATACACAAAAATAACCTCAAAATGGAATAAAGACCTAAATATAAGGCCAGAAACTAACAAACTCTTCGAGGAAAACCTAGGCAGAATACTCTATGACATAAATCACAGCAAGATCCTTTTTGACCCACCTCCTAGAGAAATGGAAATAAAACCAAAAATAAACAAATGGGACCTAATGAAACTTAAAAGGTTTTTCACAGCAAAGGAAACCATAAACAAGACCAAAAGACAACCCTCAGAATGGGAGAAAATATTTGCAAATGAAGCAACTGACAAAGGATTAATCTCCAAAATTTACAAGCAGCTCATGCAGCTCAATAACAAAAAAACAAACAACCCAATCTAAAAATGGGCAGAAGACCTAAATAGACATTTCTCCAAAGAAGATATACAGACTGCCAACAAACACATGAAAGAATGTTCAACATCATTAATCATTAGAGAAATGCAAATCAAAACTACAATGAGATATCATCTCACACCAGTCAGAATGGCCATCATCAAAAAATCTAGAAACAATAAATGCTGGAGAGGGTGTGGAGAAAAGGGAACACTCTTGCACTGCTGGTGGGAATGTGATTTGGTTCAGCCACTATGGAGAACAGTATGGAGGTTCCTTGAAAAACTACAAATAGAACTACCATATGACCCAGCAATCCCCCTCCTGAGTATATACCCTGAGAAAAACATAATTCAAAAAGAGTCATGTACCAAAATGTTCATTGCAGCTCTATGTAGAATAGCCCAGAGATAGAAACAACCTAAGTGTCCATCATTGGATGAATGGATAAAGAAGATGTGGTACATATATACAATGGAATATTACTCAGCCATAAAAAGAAATGAAATTGAGCTATTTGTAATGAGGTGAATGGACCTAGAGTCTGTCATACAGAGTGAAGTAAGTCAGAAAGAGAAAGACAAAAACCGTATGCTAACACATATATATGGAATTTAAGAAAAAAAATAACAAAAAAATATATATATCATGAAAAACCTAGGGGTAAGACAGGAATAAAGACACACACCTACTAGAGGATGGACTTGAGGATATGGCGATGGGGAAGGGTAAGCTGGGACAAAATGAGAGAGTGGCATGGACATATATAAAATAGATAGCTGGGGGAAGCAGCCGCATAGCACAGGGGAATCAGCTCGGTGAGTTGTGACCACATAGAGGGGTGGGATAGGGAGGGTGGGAGGGAGGGAGATGCAAGGGGGAAGAGATATGGGATCATATGTATATGTATAACTGATTCACTTTGTTATAAAGCAGAAACTAACACACCATTGTAAAGCAATTAAACTCCAATAAAGATGTAAAAAAAATAAAAATAAAAATACCCCAAATAGCCAATACAATCTTGGGAAAGAAGAACATAGCTGGAGGAGTCATGTTGCCTGGTTTCAGACAACACTACAAAACTGCAGTAATTAAAACAGTATTGCACTGGCACAAAACAGATACATAGGACCATGGAACAGAATAGAGAACTCTGAAATAAACCCACACACTTTGGTCAATTAATCTACAACAAAGGAGGCAAGAATATACAAAGGAGAAATGACATTTTTTTTCAGTAAGCGGTGCTGGGAAAACTGGACAGCTGCAAGTAAAATAATGAAATTAGAACATACTCTAACACCATATACAAAAATAAACTCAAAATGGATTAAAGACCTAAATGCAAGATGGGAAAACATAAAACTCTTAGAAGAAAATATAGGAATAACACTATTTAACATCAATCATAGCAATACTTTTTGGATCCATCTCCTAAAGCAAAGGAAATAAAAACAAAAGGAAACAAATGGTACCTAATTAAACTTAAAAGCTTTTGCATGTCAAAGGAAACCATGGACAAAGTGAAAAAAATTCTACTGAATGGGAAAAACCATTTGCAAATGCCATGACCAATAAGCGGTCAATATTCAAAACACATAAAAAACTTGTACAACTCAGTACTAAAAAACACCCCCAGTTAAAAAGTGAGAAGATCTGGACAGACATTTTTTTCAGAGAAGACACACAGATGGCCAACTGGCACATGAAAAGATGCTCAGTGTCACTAGTCATCATGGAAATGCAAATCAAACCCAGAATGAGATATCACCTTACACCTGTCATAATGGCTGTCATGAAAAGGAAAAACACAAATAGCAAATATTGGCAAGAATGTGGAAAAAGTGAACCTTTGTACAACATTAATGGGGTATAAATTTGCACAGCCACTGTGTATGGATGTTTCTCAAGATACTAAAAATAGAACTATCATATGACCCAGCAATTCCACTTTTGGGTATATATCTGAAAGAACAAAAAAAAACTGTTCAAAAAGATACATGCACGTTGATATTCACAGAAGCATTATTTACAATTGCCAAAGTATGGAAGCAACCTAAGTCCGTCAACAGGTGAATGGGTAAAGAAGAGGTGGTATATCTGTACAATGGAATACTACTCAGCCATACAAAAAGAATGGAATTTTGCCATTTGTAACAACATGGATTGACTTGGAGAGTATTATGCTAAGTGAAATAAGTCAGACAGAGAAAGGCAAATACTGTATGATGTCACTTATATGGAATCTAAAAAATACAACAAACTGGTGAATATACCAAAAAAGAAACAGAGTCACAGATATAGAGAACAAACTAGTGATTACCAGTGGTGAGAGTGGAGTGAGAAGTGGCAAGGCAGGGGTAGGATATTAAGAGAAACAAGCTACTATGTATAAAGTAAATAAGCCACAAGGATATATTGTATAACATAGAGAATATAGCCAATATTCTACAATAACTATAAATGGAATATAACTTCTAAAAATTGCAAATCACTGTTTTACGTCTGAAACACAGAATATTGTACACCAACTATACCTCAATAAAATATAAATAAAATAAAATAAAATATGACTCTTGAAAACAAAAAATATATATAAATAAAATTAATGAATTGCATGTTGTGAGTGAATTCAGCTGTTTCATTTTCACTTAAATTTATTCAATTTACCTAGGTGTGTTTCCATATTAATTATGTTACATCTCTAATATATTTTCTTTCCAGAACTTAATCCTTGAGAATTGAAGACTACTAGGTATTTGTTAGGAATGTTTGCTTTTCAGATATCACTACTACTGCATGTAGATAGGACAAAGTTTAAATTATTTCTTACCTCAGTAAAGGAAAATACCACCTCAGCAAGGCCTTTATAATATTTCCCAGGGAAAACAAGGACCAGGTCAAATTTATTGAAATTCTGAAGTTTAGTTGAAGGCAAATCTCTTATTATGAGATTTAGTTAAGATTGGTAAAAAAATAAAATAAAATTTATGATTTGGGAGAAAAACAAAGCAAACTTCTGAGGCCAAAAGTTCAATGCAATTGGGATGTCTGGTAATTCTATTAAGAGTTAATGAGTCAGGGGGACCTTGAAGATGGCAGAAGAGTAAGACGTGGAGATCATCTTCCTCCCCGCAGATACACCAGAAATACATCTACACGTGGAACAACACCTACAGAACACCTACTGAAGGCTGGCAGAAGACCTCAGACCTCCCAAAAGGCAAGAAACTCCCCACGTACCTGGGTAGGGCAAAAGAAAAAAAGAAAAAACAGAGACAAAAGAATAGGGACAGCACCTGCACCAGTGGGAGGGAGCTGTGAAGGAGGAAACGTTTCCACACACTAGGAAGCCCCTTCGCAGGCGGAGACTGCGGGAGGCGGAGCGGGGAGCTTCGGAGCCGCGGAGGGGTGCACAGCAGAGGGGTGAGGAGGGCAAAGCAGGGAGATTCCCGCAAAGAGTATCAGTGCCAACCGGCACTCACCAGCCCAAGAGGCTTGTCTGCTCACCCGCCAGAGCGGGCGGGGCTGCGAGCTGAGGCTCGGGTTTTGGTGGGAGCACAGGGAGAGGACTGGGGTTGGCGGCTTGAACATAGCCTGGAGGGGTTAGTGCACCACGGCTAGCCGGGAGGGAGTCCGGGGAAAAGTCTGCACCTGCCGAAGAGGCAAGAGACTTTTTCTTCCCTCTTTGTTTCCTGGTGCGCAAGGAGAGGGGTTTAAGAGCGCTGCTTAAAGGAACTCCAGAGACGGGTGCGAGCCGTGGCTAAAAGTGCGAACCCCAGAGACGGGTGCGAGCCGCGGCTAAAAGCACAGACCCCAGGGACGGGCGGGAGACGCTAAGGCTGCTGCTGCCGCCACCAAGGGGCCTGTGTGCGAGCACAGGTCACTATCCACACCCCCTTTCTGTGGAGCCTGTGCAGCCCGCCACTGCCAGGTTCCCAGGATCCAGGGACAACTTCCCCGGAGAACGCACGGCGGGCCTCAGGCTGGTGCAATGTCACGGCGGCCTCTGCCACCGCAGACCCGCCCTACACGCAGTGCCCCTCCCTCCCCCTGGCTTGAGTGCACCAGAGCCCCCGAATCAGCGGCTCCTGTCAGAGCAAAAAACAGACACCCTCCAGCGACCTACACGCAGAGGCAGAGCCAAATCCAAAGCTGAGCCCATGTGAGCCATGAGGACAAAGAAGAGAAAGGGAAATCTCTCCCAGCAGCCTCAGAAACAGTGGATTAAAGCTCCACAATCAACTTGATGTACCCTGCATCTGTGGAATACATGAATAGACAACGAGTCATCCCAAATTGAGGAGGTGGGCTTCGAGAGCAAGATCTATGATTTTTTCCCCTTTTCCTCTTTTTGTGAATGTGTATGTGTATGCTTCTGTGTGAGATCTTTTCTGTATAGTTTTGCTTCCACCATTTGTCCTAGGGTTCTATCTGTCCATGTTTTTTTTTTTAAATTTTTTTCTTAATAATTAATTTTAATTTAAATAACTTTATTATACTTTAACTTCTTTCTTTCCTCTTTCTTTCTTTCTTTCTTTCTTTCTTTCTTTCTTTCTTTCTTTCTTTC
>NW_021698205.1:0-431 GCF_005190385.1 Monodon monoceros
GACGTGGACGTTTTAGGGTACAGGTTAGGGTACGACAACTGTTTAGGGTGAGCGTACGTGTTAGGGTAGGTCTTAGTATTAGCGTACGGGTTAGGATTAGGGGACGGGTTAGGGTAAGGCTTCGGGTAAGAGTTATTCTTCGGGTTAGGGTTATGGTTAGGGGACAGGGACGGTTTAGGGTACAGGTTAGGGTACGAAAAATGTTTAGGGTGAGCGTACATGTTAGGGTTCGGGTTAGTGGTAGCGTACGGGTTAGGATTAGGGGATGTGTTAGGGTAAGGCTTCGGGTAAGCTTTAGGGTTCGTGTTAGGGTTAGGGTTAGGGCTAGGGGACGGGGACAGTTTAGGGTATAGGTTAGGGTTCGACAACGGTTTAGGGTGAGCGGACGTGTTAGGGTTCGGGTTAGTGTTAGCGTACGGGTTAGGATTAGG
>NW_021698205.1:531-1078 GCF_005190385.1 Monodon monoceros
CGTACGTGTTAGGGTATGGGTTAGAGTTAGCGTACGGGTTAGGATTTGAGGACGGGTTAGGGTAAGGCTTCGGGTAAGGGTTTGGGTTCGGGTTAGGGTTAGGGTTAGGGTTAGGTGACGTGGACGTTTTAGGGTACAGGTTAGGGTACGACAACTGTTTAGGGTGAGCGTACGTGTTAGGGTAGGTCTTAGTATTAGCGTACGGGTTAGGATTAGGGGACGGGTTAGGGTAAGGCTTCGGGTAAGAGTTATTCTTCGGGTTAGGGTTATGGTTAGGGGACAGGGACGGTTTAGGGTACAGGTTAGGGTACGAAAAATGTTTAGGGTGAGCGTACATGTTAGGGTTCGGGTTAGTGGTAGCGTACGGGTTAGGATTAGGGGATGTGTTAGGGTAAGGCTTCGGGTAAGCTTTAGGGTTCGTGTTAGGGTTAGGGTTAGGGCTAGGGGACGGGGACAGTTTAGGGTATAGGTTAGGGTTCGACAACGGTTTAGGGTGAGCGGACGTGTTAGGGTTCGGGTTAGTGTTAGCGTACGGGTTAGGATTAGG
>NW_021698206.1:0-2295 GCF_005190385.1 Monodon monoceros
GAAGTCTAAGGCAGATTTGAAACTGTCGGGCTACTGTTGCCACAACATGCACCCAGATGCTCTCAACAAAAATTGTGAGACCTTTTTGGTTCCAGGCAATTTCTGTTCAATCATTCAATGATCATGAGGCTAACATGATAGAGATTTCAGTAGCCAGACACAGCAAAGACTGTAGAGAATTTGCCTTAAAAATGTACAGAATTAGGGACTTCCATGGTTGCACAGTGCTTAAGAATCCACCTGCCACATTCCTATATACTAATGATGAAAAATCTGAAAGTGAAATCAAGAAAACACTCCCATTTACCATTGCAACAAAAAGAATAAAATACCTAGGAATAAACCTACCTAAAGAGACAAAAGATCTGTATGCAGAAAATTATAAGGCACTGATGAAAGAAATTAAAGATGATACAAATAGATGGAGAGATATACCATGTTCTTGGATTGGAAGAATCAACATTGTGAAAATGACTCTACAACCCAAAGCAATCAATAGATTCAATGCAATCCCTATCAAACTACCACTGGCATTTTTCACAGAACTAGAACAAAAAATTTCACAATTTGTATGGAAACACAAAAGACCCCGAATAGCCAAAGCAATCTGGAGAACGAAAAAAGAAGCTGGAGGAATCAGGCTCCCTGACTTCAGACTATACAACAAAGCTACAGTAATCAAGACAGTATGGTACTGGCACAAAAACAGAAAGATAGATCAATGGAACAGGATAGAATGCCCAGAGATAAACCCACGCACATATGGACACCTTATCTTTGATAAAGGTGGCAGGAACGTACAGCGGAGAAAGGACAACCTCTTCAATAAGTGGTGCTGGGAAAACTGGACAGATACATGTAAAAGTATGAGATTAGATCACTCCTTAACACCATACACAAAAGTAAGCTAAAAATGGATTAAAGACCTAAATGTAAGGCCAGAAACTATCAAACTCTTAGAGGAAAACATAGGCAGACCACTCTATGACATAAATCACAGCAAGATCCTTTCTGACGCACCTCCTAGAGTAATGGAAATAAAAACAAAAATAAACAAATGGGACCTAATGAAACTTCAAAGCTTTTGCACAGCAAAGGAAACCATAAACAAGACCAAAAGACAACCCTCAGAATGGGAGAAAATATTTGCAAATGAAGCAACTGACAAAGGGTTAATCTCCAAAATTTACAAGCAGTTCATGCAGCTCAATAACAAAAATCAGACAACCCAATCAGGAAATCGGCACAAGACCTTAATAGACATTTCTCCAAAGAATATGTACAGAGTGCCAACAAACACAAGAAAGAATGCTTAACATCATTAACCATTAGAGAAATGAAAATCAAAACTACAATGAGATATTATCTCACACTGGTCATCATGGCCATGAAAAATCTAGAAACAATAAATGCTGAAGAGGGTGTGGAGAAAAGGGAACACTCTTGCACTGCTGTTGGGAATGTAAATTGATACAGCCACTATGGAGAACAGTATGGAGGTTCCTTAAAAAACTACAAAAAGAACCACCATACGACCCAGTAATCCCACTACTGGGCATATACCCTGAGAAAACCATAATTCAAAAAGTGTCATGTACCAAAATGTTCATTGCAGCTCTATTTACAATAGCCAGGACATGGAAGCACCCTAAGTGTCCATCATCAGATGAATGGTTAAAGAAGATGTGGCACATATATACAATGGAATATTTCTCAGCCATAAAAAGAAGCGAAATTGAGTTATTTGTAGTGAGGTGGATGGACCTGGAGTCTGTCATACAGAGTGAAGTAAGTCAGAAAGAGGATAACAAATACCGTATGCTAACACATATATATGGAATCTAAGAAAATTTAAAAAAAAAGTTCATGAAGAACCTAGTGGTAAGATGGGAATAAAGACACAGACTTACTAGAGAATGGACTTGAGGATATGGGGAAGGGGGAGTGTTAGCTGTGACACAGTGAGAGAGTGGCATGGACATATATACACTACCAAATGTAAAATAGATAGCTAGTGGGAAGCAGCCGCAATGCAGTGGGAGAACAGCTTGGTGCTTTGTGACCACCTAGAGGCCTGAGATAGGGAGGATGGGAGGGAAGGAGATGCAAGAGGGAGGAGTTATGGGAACATATGTATACGTATAACTGATTCACTTTGTTATAAACAGAAACTAACACACCATTGTAAAGCAACTATACTAAAATAAAGGTGTTAAAAAAAAAAAAACAACTCTGATAGGAAAGAAGTGAAGTCTAAGGCAGATTTGAAACTGTCGGGCTACTGTTGCCACAACA